>NC_142673.1:1405000-1577500 GCF_964200805.1 Pocillopora damicornis | reverse complement strand
GCGATGGAATTCGAGCGCTAGTTAAGGGACGATTTGTGAAATTTAGTGACTTCGGCGAACAAAGTTCCGAAAACTTGGTAGTCAGTTGAAGTTTTAAAGTCTAAGTTTTGGTTTAGTTACGAAATGCCATGTTTCCAATCCTGCAAATTCATGCGCGCATGTAAAGTCAATAAAAAGGACGCTAAAATTACAAATAGAGAGTTAAAACCTTCACAATTGCCTTATTGCGTTGCGTTGTTTTATTTCATTGTTAGAACTAGGGTTTTTCCCTCCTCAACAGTGACGGCTAATGTCAGACATCTGACAGTTGATTCCATCTATTTTGTCATGAATCGTGATCCAAAGCACGATCTTACAAAATTCTCCATTAATACAACATCAAATTATCGGAAACACTTTGACTAAGTTACCTACCTTAAGCTTCTCATAGATTGGGAGATTTGTCTCGGTCGTTTTCCACGCAATGTTTGTGGGCTCTATTGAAAGCGAAAACACTTCCCGTCACGCTTCAAAGGGCAAGTAAATTAATGCTGAATTCCACAAAGAAAAATATCAGAAATCATATTTTATTCATGGCTTGTCTTCTTTTCCTTTTTTCTTTAATTAGGATTGAAAATCGCATTGAAGCACAATCTCGACCCGCATTAGAAAAATTCTCAGTTCCATATGATGGTGGCTAAATCCGACATGGATGAAAACATTGGAGAATAAAATACGTAAGAAAAACATTGCGTCATTTTCAAGTCGCGACTACAAAACTTCATAACAAAAATTCATGAACTGGAAATTTTTTCACTTGATAATCTTCAGAAACCTTTAAAACAAATATATTTTTCGCATCATCATCATGATTGAAAAACAACTGCTGTTGGATGAATTGATCAGCCGGTCGAATCATGTAAGATATCTTGGTGCGTTTGGAATGATGTTAAAAGATTTGCATACTCGTTGCTGCAGCTGTAAATCGTTTTAGTGTTGGTTGTGGTTAACATTCCTAGTCACTAAAGCATCAATCAAAGAAACAGACTATTCAACGGAAGTCAAGTGTACCTTAACGGTCCTGAACAACACCCCTTTAGACACTATCCGCGATACGTTTTCGAATCTGGGCGTCGGCAGGGCAGAGCTGATTAACAAAATGCTACGCCACAGGTATGCGGTCAGTAACGCGGGCTCAAGCGCACGAGGTTTAAAATTCAGCTAAATTTGTGAAGAAGAAAGGGACTGGCATTTAAAACCATGGCATTTTGTTGTCGTCGAAGGTATTTTCCTATTTGGGGGGTTGTTTTGTAAAAGGAAGCTAAGGCGGCAAGGAAAACAACGCGTCGAAGCAACAAAATGGAAGACGTTATTCAGCTCTGCAGACGTTATTCAGCTCTGTCGGTGGTAGTTTGGACGAACATCGAGAAAGAACGAGCCTCTAGTGTATCAGCGGTGTCTCTAAGAATCGGATTGGCCTATGTATCCCGTGCGTTCAATTTGTTACGTAAAACCGTACAAACCAATAATTTCTATACCATTCATAGTCAACGATTGCATAAACTAGAATGTCCGTTTAAAAATTGTACTTAGTAGAAATACTAAATCGATTGCCTCCCTTCTCTGACCCTCTAAAATAAAGGTTAAGAGGTGGGTAAAAATTTCCGTTGGGGGTGGGGGAGGCTACAACTTAATTTAACTTATAATATAACCTTTTCTTGTTGAAATAGACAGGTGTCAAATTGCAATCCCAGACCCCCACCACTTTCAAATTTCTACGCAAATGAGGTAGTGAATATTAGAGATAAGCAGGGTTAGGGTGTTACGTCAAAAATTGCACAGGAAAAGTACGTGGTGTGCTTCACTAATGAGCTCCTAGTTAGGTTTCTCAGTCGATTAAAATGCTGACTCCATTCGCAGTGGAATCTTCCTCGGCTTTGAAACGACGTTCACAGCCTGAGGCGAAGGGAGACTACGGTTTAAGGATTAAGAAAATTTAGATGTCCCGTATGGGAACCCAGGCGACGGCTGCGCGTCGACCAGCCGCAACACTTGATATCAGTTCATAGGAATGGTGCATAATGCTTGAGCCAAGTGTGAGAGTTACTGGGCTCTCAGTGGTTGACACGTAATTATTTTACCGTTTAATTTATGATTTACTTCTGGCTTTTAAACGAGCTCTTACTCGTGGTTAATGTACTCATCAAATATCATTGAAAGAAGATCCTTAAATTGTAGGAATAACATGTAAAGACGTCAATTAAAATCTTGTTTCTTTAACATTCTGTTCTTCGTCTGATGTTTGCAAGGCAGAGTTGGCATAAAACAAACTCGCAACTTCTTTGGTCCCGCAATTTCTTGTTTCGATTGTATTTGTTACATCTATATCCGTGGTATTTACTATCTGAGGAGGAGACCGACCAGATAAAGTGTTTCCAGCCTGAGCTCTTTCCCCAGTTATGGATAAAGTAGGAGAAGACTGCATGTTTAGTTGTGTGGTTTTAGGATTATCAATAATACTTTTGCATTTTAAAGAGCCGTGCACTATAACACCGTTATGGTTTTTTCTTGAATGTCTCGTGCTCGTTCGGTTATCAGAAAGGCTGGGAAGGGCTAAGCGTCTTTCTTTGCAGCAAAAGATGGATCGAAAAAATCGAACATACCCTTGACGAAACCGTCCGGTTAAAGAACCATATGCAATCGGGTTCACACATGCGTGAAGGAATAACAAAGCTTCTGCGCATGTCCAAAAAGCTTTTGTAAGCCCAGCGTACGAGGCACCTCCAAAATCTAAAAGTACCCAAGCAATTTGATTTGGTAACATACAGGCCATGAATAGAGTCACAATAACTGCTAGAGTTCGAATGATTTGAATGTTTTCGCTCCTGGTCTTCTGTCTGATGACCTGACCGCGAGAGTTTATTGAAGTTCGCATTGGTAACCGGGAAGTGATTAAACGCATAGTAATTCTCAGGTACGCAGTAGCGATTATTGCCAGAGGCAGGACGTACTGAAATCCAAATAGTACTGCAGTGTAGGCCTGGCGATATGAAAACTTCGGCCAACGTTCGGTACATAGAACACCTCCCGAACGTGCCGCAATCGTAAGAGGAACAATCGTCAAGAAGGCGAAGATCCATATTAGGAAAATCCATATCAATGTGGCCTGTAGTTTGATTCTCGGTTGCAAAGGGTTTGTGATTCCTCGACACCGTTCAACTGCCATGGACGTTAAGGTGAAAACACTGACTGACAAAGTAACCGACATCATTGGCCAAATTAGTTTACAGTACAATAAATTCTTGTTAAACGGACGATAAAGGTCGTTTGTGTAAAAAGGAAGTGATAGCCATAAAAAAGTTAAATCTGCCAACGCCAGATTTAGAATGAAGTAATCGTTTATAGTTCGTCTGCTTTTTAATTTCCTTTTTACAACCAAGACGACCAGAAGGTTTCCTAGCGATCCAAAAATGAACAGACAGGAATAGAACACAACTTTAAAGGTTCGTTCAGCCTCACTCAGACTTGGGGTTCCTTCTCCAGTATGATTGCTGCTCGCCGAGTTGTTACTGTTTTCTTCGCTCATTTTATAGGCTGGCGTTTCCAAGCGCCCGTCTTCACTTCAGTAAGGATTGTTGCTTTTAACGCATGAATCCTAATTGTGGTCTTCTCAAGAGCTGGATTGTGTTGACTATTTCGTCTTGCTACAAGTAAAAAGCACCTGATAAGTTACTAAACAAAACCAGGAGCATAGTACCAAATATATAAATTCATATTTCCATCTTGAGTGGACAGATGAATCCCTCATTGGCCAAAAGCTGTCATCACATGTGTCTCACGAATGAAAATTATATCATGTCATCCGCGTAAGTTCCTCTTCAGGAACAAATACATAATATAAAAATTTGTCATACGGATGTGCTTCTTAATTTCCTAGCCAAGGAAAGGAAATTTTGTCACTAAGTAAATGAAAACCTTTTAATCTGAGATAATCTTTGGAGTGCACACTTCCTACGAAGTAACTTCGCAAATATAAAGAAAAATTACTAAGAATATCTCTATTCTCCAAAAAAATTACAAAGAATCAATAATAAGAAATTATTAAGAAGGAACTAGGTAATTCTTTTTTTTAGCTGATGCGTTTCAAGTCATTTTGAATTAATTTCGTCTCTCAACAGTTTCAACCAATTTAACAAGGGCGAATACAAGTCGGATGTAACACTACACGGGTGCATTAGCTGACGATGCGAAATAGCGCAATTTTCACTAGAGTGTCGAACGGAATCCAAGATAATCTGAGATTGCCTTGGTTTCGCTTTACCTTGCTCTACGGAAAGCTCGTGCCATCCCCACAACCAATCAGAATTGACGACTAGAACCAATCAGAAGCTACGCACATTTTCCCGCGCTTGACGCCGGGAGTTCGCATCGAGTCCTCATCGTGGTTTGAATCCTTTTTCCTGATTGGTTTTTTGTGTTTACTTTGGTTTTGGCTTCATGGCAATCAGTAAAAATGTGCTCATTCGGTGTAACGAGGAATAGGTTTAACTACTTCATTATTCATCAGTTCCTGTCTGGAGTTTTTTCGCGTAAAGTGACAAGATTTCGATAAATATTGGTAGACCTGATGTGCAGTAATTATTAAAGACACCGCAAGACGAGGTGGGTGGTAAAAATAGCTGCGGAAGGTTAGCAAGTTGGTCTTAAGAAATAAATTTCACAGTCTATCTCCCGGTCCTTCTGATAAAGCTTAAAATTATCGCAAACGAAGATGAACACTGATAACTTTGGCACGTATTTGTGTCTGGCAACGTGAGTCTCGTTTTAAAATACTAAAGTTGGCTTAATTAGGAATCGCCCTTAAATTTTGAGGTTCTCTATTAGGGACCTTCGAAGCCTTTACAATCAGTTTTTTTTTCAGAAGAATTTAATGATACGAGGAAAGGGTAGCTTGTTTTATTCCGGAATTTTATTAGAACAATCTTTTCGTTAAATAAAACCATGATGACTCGTAAAAGCATACTAAAAGGGAGAGGCCGTTGATAAATGCTTCATTTTAACTATTAGTAATCGTCGCTTGAAGTATCAAGTAGGAAAAGTGAGACTAAACTTAAAAGTACATTTATGGTCTGACGAAACCGATAAAGTATTGACCAGAATGAATGATGAGCTACAGTAATTAATATTTATCTAAGCTTTTCGCGTCACTCGGTAGACTCAACGTCTCCCTTTGCTTAATATGCTGACTTCATTTGATTCACATCTCGTGCATGATATGTTTTTTTTTCTCTGTTCGGAGCACTAATAGTAAACTTGATTCAAAGACGCTTACGTTTATTTCTTTCGCATGAAATTCAATGTAACACCTGTTATCGCAACTTTTTTAGAAACTGAGAGGGTCCACAAAGTTAATTTCCTTTTCAAGGCTCTTAGCCTTTCTGGGAGTTCATTAAAACGAAGAAAAACTTTTATCCCTAACATAGTTTACACCGGCTTTCGAACTTAAACTGACGGCAGATTCTCTTTGTAAGACTCAGTAGTAGCCATTTGACTGCGCACTTCTGTTTTTGTTATGGTTTTCACGAGAGCGATGCTTGTACCGTTTTTCCAAAGCTTGAGGAATAATCAGCATCGAGTCAACGGCCGCAGATGGCCAACACCGCGCAGAATGCATACTGGTCAAAACTGGGTTTTTAAATTTTTCTACAAAGGATAGAGTATGGAGTATGGTGGGAGTATGGACCGAGCTAATTAGTGAACAGCTGCTGACACATAACCAAAAGTCAACCTCGATTTCATGATCAGTTTGCTCGAGAGAGTGGAAACAACTTTTAGGTTCTTACAGAGGATGTGCAGTATTATCAGATGGGAATTTAACATATGGCAGGCCCGTGGTATCAATACGTAAAACAGATGCCGAAGGGCCATTACAAGACATATCTCTTGGTCGCCTCGTAGTGACATTTAGACGTGGAGTTGAGAATCGAATTCCCGTCTTTCCTTCGACTGCTTCTTTGAGAGACATCAACACGAACGGATAGACTTCCTCCATTGACTTGGCAGACAATTTTGAATATTATTCACAATTTTCACCTAGAGGGGTAGGAGTTTAATTTGCATATCTTTGTAGATTTTTCAAACGTAACTTCAGCTGTAGCTAAGTTCTAATTGGAAGAATTGGAAACGAAATGAAACTTCGAAACACAGTCTACTGCAGAATATTTTTACCTTCATTTAATTTGGCGTTTAGCCCTTTACGTTTAATATATGCTGGATTTCTCAAAATTCTGCGAAGAACTCAGAGGGTGGTAAATGTGCTACGATTTACCCCATTAAACACACCACAGTTCGTGTTTTTTGTAAATCGATCTGAACCGAGTGCATAAAACCACAGCTGATTTCGGTGAGGACAGGGAATAAAATGAATGCATTATTTCTTTGGCTGGGTCATAAAATTTTAAGAATGCATTGCATTTATTTATTTTCCGTCAAATGCCAATTACATTTTTAAAACTTTTAAGCATATCATATGCATTTGGGTCGCTTTGAAAATAAAACAATCTGCCTTTGACTTAACTCGACACACAGCACAGTTTTTAAGCACATCCTAAGGAGGCACTGCGGGAAAAAAACACTTGTGTTTTTTGCATTAATGATGATGCTCTCTTAGGGTTTGCAAAATGGGCTCAGATTGCAGGATAACAGTTAATAGTATGACCGGTGAGTAAGCTTTTAGAGTAAAACCAACAGGATCTTAATCTGGTTCAAACTGAACTAGTATTAATCGACTTTCTCGCCGCAAGCAGGACACGGGAAAGAATTTTCTTGAAATGATTATTTAAAAACGATAAAAGCATGTTCGATGTTCAATTTCCATAATTCATTATTTATTTAAAATTTTTCCCAATAGTTTCTGAGCCCTTTAAGGAGTCTCTAAGCTTTTGGAATTATTTGATCTCCAATATCCTCGTCTCTTAATCAAATACGAGATGACAACAGGTTGACGTGATTTTGACTTTTTTAAAGATTTGAATTGTCCATTCACTTTCATAAAATTTGAAATCTTCGAAATCTGTGGTTTTTAGCTATAGTTAGAAGAACAAAATCAATTTTTCCCGGTCTTTTTGGCATCTCAAGCTTTCTTTTTCTTTGTGGGATCACGAAAAATATTTTGAAAACAATAACAATGTTTAAACAGTTCCACACGCACACACTTGTATAATGTTGAGTGGCAGGTCCTGTTATAACAAGCGGTTGTTATGAGAATAAGATGAAACAAAATAGATCTGTTTCCGTTTTTTTGATGAGTCAGATTATTTTTGGCACGCCTGATTCTTAACCTTTTCACTCCTGTGAGTGACCAAGACAGAATTTCTCCTTACTATATCTATACAATATCATGCAGACAAGTGATGAGAATAAAGAAGAATATCAATTATGGGATTACCAATTGATCCAATACCACATTCTCCAAACTAACATGATGAGAATCATTTGGCAGACAGTTAGGAGAATTACTAATGAGATCTTGAGAGTCAAAGGGTTAAGAAGATAACAAACCTGAAATAAAAAGTAGCCTGTAAAACTTTCCATGCGCAGTGTTTTCATTATTAGCCAATTTAAGTAGAGTGGTGTTTCGTGTGTAGCAAACAGTTTTCTCCGTGTTTAAATTGCTATGAATACTAAGGAATATTTTGTTAAATAACCAAATAGGTTTTTACGCTGATCTGAGTGTTGCATTATTCACACTCTTAAAACTAATCTCCATTGCAAGTCAGATAAATCTATGAATCTACATGCAAATCGGCGTAAAATATCGAAGTGTGTGCGTGAACTGTAGTCATAAGATCAACATAGAGTATTATCTTATCACAGGATATTATGATTTCTAAGCGAACTCGGGGGCCTTCGCGAATGATGTAATATCAAGATCTTAAAGCCGGATTATCTCTTTTTAAGGACTAACCTTCGAAATATTTCGTATTTTCGAAGTCAAAGACTGCAAATAGCCCAGAGACAGAAGCGTTATTTCGAAAACTTAATTTCGTGACAAGGAGAAAGGCTGTGATTTTGCTGCTTTTCGTCTGAGGTGAATAATTCGGTTGATATGTTCGAAAGAAGAATTGCTAACTTTTCTCCCAAACTTTAGGTGTTAACAAAATCACACAATACATACCTTCTAATTCAAATCATAAGAGTAAGATCTTGGTAGAGCTGCACGAAGAGCGAACACCTAGTGTACTTTTGCAATGAAAAAGTGATGGATCGACGGTAGATTGGTACTAGTAATCGGCACTCGCGTCAACAAACATATTTGTTGAACAAACAGAGGTATTATCACCATTGTAAATTTGTCAAACCTCATCAGCCCTGAGATTAGCAAAGAAATAAAGAGATTGTCAACATTTATTTACGTCATTTCGCAAATGTTAAGTTTGACACTTTTCTATGTAGCACAGAATTGAAAGAAACATCTATTTACAGCACGTAACTTTTTTTTCCTTTATTTTACTTTTTTAGCGTGCTCAAAGCACTGACTAAGAGAAAATCTTGCGTTAAGAATTCACCATAGCGCAAAATAGAAAATTGACGTGGTCAATTAGAGAGGGTTCTGAGCGTCGAAATTTAAATTTCGTGGCTACATGCTGGCAAACAACCTAAGTGAAGTGACCAGCTAAATTTGTAATTTCCTTCCAACGCAAAGCTAAGTGTAAAGCACTCACGTCACTTTTAAACATCTTGAAAACATTTCGTGTATCTTTTGTATTTCGTTGTTTGGAAACCATTTCAATTAATTTTTTTTTTCCCGTAATACCCTTGTTATCATTCAATGTCTCGTTAGTATTTTTGTTTCATGGTTGACATTTAAATTTAAAGGTAATTCTGTTTGTCACAAAAATGTCCTATGACGACGCTGTCTCTGGTAACTTAATCCATCTTAAATCGGGCTGATTTTGGAAGTTTTATTTTTACGTTGGGAATTAGATTGGACATAACAGAACGAACTAAAGTTAAAATTAAAATGTAAAAATTCAATGAAAATTCAAATGACATTGAGCATAAGCGTCGCATGGAATTATTCCGGCCTCACGGCATCAATTTCGACTGACGTACCACGTATGATTTACTGTTTACTTTTTTTTTCGCTCATATTCGCGATCTTTCGATATCCTTAATATAAACAGACTCCAACAGAGGTTTGCAGATATAATAAGTCGTTTCTTGGTATCGGATCAGAGTTTCATTATGACGCTTTTAAAATCTATTCCCATAAAAGAATAAAAAGAGTAAGTTCCTAAAGAAACTGTTGTGCTGCGTCGTTGGGAGAGTGAGCAGAACAGGGTAATTTGGTATTATCAACTAAGCTGATAACGTAAATCTCATATCCCCATAAATCGTTTGCTGTTGTGAAACGACAGCAGGGATTATAATGACAAATTTTCATTTGTGAAATATTGACTTGGGATTGGGGATGAAGATCTTCGCATCACGTTTTTCGTGCTCGGAAAAGTCAAAGGAAGCCTCAAAAATATTATAAAAACTCTTTAAATAGAATGATCCAGTCAAAAGGAATTGCGTTGTGTACACACGCAGTCGCACAAGGGGGTCATCCCGATTGTAAAACGCAGGTGAAGGCACTCATCAACATCACTTTACAGCTCATGGATTCAGTTGTTTACATATTCATTTATTGCTATTTTATTTACTAGTTTAGGATTGTAGTTACCTTACGACTCGGTTTTAACAGCCATCTCGATAACCTTTCCATGAGAAGCATAGTTTCACCTCAGCTGAAATTTTGAGCAAATGAAAGCGAGGCGCAATACCCAGTTGTTAAAGCAAAACATCTTCACGTTTTTAATCACCAACGTAAGTGATGTTCGGTTGATTGAAGGTGATAAGATCTAGCTTTACCTTCATCGTGATGAGATTTTTTTTAAACTCCCAACTCTTTCTTTGAAATATTACGTGCGTTAGACAATGTTCAGTCATGAAAATTAAATTACTGAGCATGGTCTGCTGAGAAACATGAAACAAATCAAGAAAATATATCTGAACATATTTTTAAACATTTATATAAAAGTTTGCAATGTCACGCAGTGATAGAAATCTGATGATTTTCTAATCGAGTAAAACTCTGGCCTTTTTTGTACAAGTTAAGATAAATAAGTTTTATTTACGTGAAACACAAAAGACTTATAAAAGAGAATTTTCTTCTACTTTTTATTGGAGTGTTCAGTTGAGTAATCAAACTCATTAAAATCACGGTCACATACTTTTTACGTCGAGAATGAAATGCAGCACTTTGACGAATGATGTGTCGTAGATTTTATTGAACAAATCAAATTCTGCTTTGTGAACTTAAAAAAATGGACCCTGAGTTATTCTATTTTTGTAAAAAAAAATAGCATTAATTGGAGAAAAAAAAAAGGTAATTAATTCCACCCACAGCAACCGTGTTATTGTTTTCTTCATTTCAGAAAAATGAAAACGTTTTTTTGTTCGCTCTGTGACAACAGAGAAATGAATGAAATTTTAATCATTGATAGGAAAAGAAATTCACAAGCGCTCATTAAATTGAGACGAATGTGATGCTTATCTAACTTTGTGACTGTTTATGATGACCTTTTTTAGAGTCGGTGACACAAGGAAAATGTGGAAAAAGAAATTCATATTCCTTTGAATAGGAGTGTAGCTTTTAACAAAGCGATTTCGGATGTTACAGCCCAATTTTCAGCTTTACTGCTTTCATGCAAAGTCCACGTTATTTATTTTTTACACAACAGTTTACCCTTGGAAACGTTTTTTTTCCAGCCTGTTTGCTCATTTAGGGCTTCATCAAGTAACTTTCAAATCAGCCATAGTTCAGGGCGAGCGAACACTCAGCTTTCTTTCCGCCATCTTGGATCCCTAGAGCACAGAAATCAAACCAGGCGGCTGTTCATACGACTGTAAATGTTGCGCAGTAGTGCTAGCTCCTTCACAAAACATGCCTTAATGTTTTAGAGGCATAAACTTGAATCGTGGCTAAATCTCAATTTTTCATCCTTTCATTCTTCATCCTTTAAAGACTTTCCTAAAGAATCCCTTGTGCTCGTTATGCCATGCAGAATACCCAGCGGGCACACAACTTGTGTGATTTTGCGTGATCCGCGTGAACATGATAGACCATGTATCGACATTTTGTGATACAGTCATACCATTTTACTCAGGCAACCTAAAATTTCCGTTTAAACATTTTGAAGCCATGCGAGAAATATCTTCGGATAAATTTTAGTAATTTAGTAATTTGCTTGATCACGGTGCTTATTTGACGACTTCAAAGGCGAATTTGTCTCAGTACCTCGTGTTCCAAACCTGGCTTTCCGTAAATCTCAATTTAACCATCTCTGAGTCCAATATTATGATATTTTTAGAGACTATTTCCGATGACAAAAATAAAAGCCGCTTCAGTTTTTATGCAGGGAGCCTAGTATCGGTAAAGTAAGTTAGTAAGGTTTTGTTTAAGTTTTTTTTATCTTTGTATAAAGTTAACGTTGAAATGGTTACAGTGGCTTTCATCAAATGAAGTTCCTGTTGATAAAAAACAGCGCCCACGACTCGCGCAATCCACATGGAGAGCTTCCTAGAAACCATGCATATACATTTCTTTGACAAGTTTGCGCCTCGAGCCTAAAGTTCCTTAAAAACGTCTACTGGAAAAAAAAAAATTCAGACCAAGAAAATGCGTTTAAGTAACCTATCCATTAGCAGCTTTTAAAGTAACCAGAATGAAAAATGTTATATTTAGTTTAAAAAAAAAACAAAAAAAAAAATCAATAATTTACAACAATTCTCTGTTGGTCTCTCGAGTGTATGCTTTTGAAAGCTTAAAACGTCAAGTGAGGTTCTTAGTTTTGCTAACGTCAGCAAGTTAGCCTCACTCTTAATGAAGGAGTCGGTTTTGTTCTAGACAGACATGAACTTTTTCCTTTCGTCTTTTATTTGTCACCAGCTAGTATTTCTCATATCACTGAATTTATTCATACCATTCCAAGAGTCGAGGTTTGAGTGGTAAACTCAAATACACTGCAAACGATGCCTCCGATTAATAGTTGTTATTTCCACTCATTGTTTGCTAAAAAACGTTACTACCATCACTTTCTCAAGACAAGTTCGACGCGTTTTTCTTTTTTTCAATTGAACACTTCAATTATATAAGAAATTTTACCTCTTTTATGTGATAATACATTGTAGAAGCATTTGTTATCACCACATTTTATTAATAAATTTATAATGATCATCGAGGCATCGTAATACTTTTTCCATTTTTCTTTTCATTTGCTAACTACGACATTCAGTGTCCGGTTGGCAATAAAGATAACATCCTTATTTTACATTCTTATCCCCTGAGGCAAAGGATAAGAGCTTAATTCAACACGAAATCAGAGTCTTTTTGCATAATGTTCATTGGAAATCCCTCTGGTCATTTGTCTGAGATGACATGAGAAGCTGCGGCGACATTTGCTTTAACGCACGATTCTGTTAGATCTTACAAAACTAGTGAGAGATATGTCATGACTTCTAACTTCTAAGGTGAATTTAGCTCATAAATTTTTTTTTTCGTAAGATCTCTCTATTTATTGATGTTTATTTATATTTTTCTTAGGCTATGACTGCAGCGAATTTATTTTCTACTCGGAATGTTTGAATGCTTGTTCTCAAAAGAAATTAATGTCTATCCGGGCCAAAGAAAATAACATTACTTTCCAAGAAAAAGTATTGGAAAAACTGTCCGGAAAATAATTGTAGACTTTGAGGTTTCAGCTACTGTACGACTGAACACCTCACTGCCTTTAGCTACATAAAACTTAAGATGTAATATTTGTTCTTTGCGTAACACGGGCAACGTAATGAAAAAATGTAATAACTTCTCATCTAGCAGAAAAAAAATAATGCTCTTATCTAGGCATAAAAAACATAAAATACCTCAATATCTGTGCGTCATGTACACAATATAAATAAAGAATCGGCAGATGCTATAGTGGGGAAAACATTTTTAACTATGTTGATACTACACCTGAATTTAATAATGGAACTGCAGTCGTATTGGTTAGTAGAAAACAGTTTATTAATAAAAGAGAAGCCCGATTGTTTTGTTCCATTTTATCGTTGAAGGCATCAGCGACGAAGTCACGAAGCTGCATTAACAGTTTAAACTTGACTTAAACTACAGAGAGGTATGTTGTGCTTTTACTCACCTTTTCAATTTGACTTTCTGAATTAATGCTTAGAAAGTGTGTGCCGATGTTGGCTGGAATCACAGTTTTAATAACCATTTGCGGTCTTCAGTAGCGAAGATTTAAAAATTTTATTGACCGAAGTCACTGCTAAAAATTTATTGCAAAAATTAATTTTAGAACGGAAACATCCAGCTTTATGCTTAGAATCAGAACCCGATGAGCTATGAATCATTTTAGGGGCTTGGCGTTTCCTTTGTGTAGAATTGTTTTTGAAGTGATGATGGAACAAGATCAACATAGTATGTTTTCATCCGGCCTGACTGTGTACTCATTACTGTTACAAGGTCTGTCTTTAAGGGAGAATAACGGAATTTTCTTATAAACGTTTTAAACCAAAGATCGACCAACTCCTACATGATTTCTTGAAAAACAAAAAAACAAAAAAAACGACTGCATGGTGTCTTTTAACGGTGTCTGGAAAATGCCTTCACGACCTTATCTTTGTTTGGTTATTTAAATATCCGCGTCTCCTTTTGATTGAAAATTTTTTCAATTGACTTTTGAAATATTTTTTAACCTTTTTTTTTTCCAGTGTAGTATCATCACTATGCGCTGATCTAAACAGATTAAGTCTGTGCAAAAACCCTACCAGAAGATGCACGGAACAAACTGATTTGTTGGGAAAGGTTAAGGCTACAAGTCGTAAAATTGGATTTGAAATCGCGCGGAATACAGACATCAATGGGTCACCCAACAAATTTTTCCACTGTTACTGAGACAGAGAAATACATCAAACTTGGTTTATACGTGATTACTTTCACTGTTGCCGTCGGAGGAAACTCTGTTGTTCCCCTGGTACTGTGGAAGAGAAAGCGAAAATCGGTGAACGATCTCCTTATTTTGAACTTATCAGTATCTGACTTAACACTGATGCTTTTGTCTCTACCGTTGAATACTTTTCTCCTTGGTGGAATAAATTTTCCGGTGTTTTTTTGCAAGATTGTCTCTCCGCTTATGACAGCCACCTTTAACGTCAGTATTTTTACACTGACATTCATGGCTGTATATCGCTGGCGCGTCATCGTCAATTCCCTACAACCGGAAATGCGTCATAGACACGTCATCGCTTGGATCATTGTTATTTGGATCGCTGGCTGTCTGCTTTTGCTTCCGCTCGTGATCGTGGCTGAAAATGACGAGACTGGAGGATGCCGAGAGAGTTGGAAACCTTATCAAAGCCGCGTGTACACATTGATCCTTTTTACACTGCAGTATATGCTACCACTGACAATCATTGCGGGCGCCTACATGTTGATTGGAATCGACATAGGAAAAGCGAAAGAGCGGCATGATATCAACGCACAGGATAGGTTTGCTTTAGAAGCGAGAAGAAAAGAAGATCTCCAAATTATCAAGATGATGGGGTTGATTGTAATATTATTTGCTCTCTGTATGTTGCCAATCCAAGTCGCCTGGCTCATGACGGACTTTGGAGCCGATAAAGATAAGGAATTCTGGAACATTTTCCTGAGAATGGCTGACATAGCGGCATATTTGCATGCCTGTGTCCATCCCATAGTCTATGGAACAATAACCAAGTATTTTCGCCGTGAATACATGAAGTACGCAAAGACAGTTTTTTGTTGTAAAGGTTGAAGCGCATTCTTCAATGAGGGGAGAAAGGGGTTATTGCGAGATGCTTTTCACGGCGATAAATGGACTATAAAGTTGTTTATCTGATTTTCTGTGACGCGTTATTTCCACCTTTTGATGCAAGTGAAACGTAAGTAGGAACCCTCCCCCCTTCTCCCGCGCGCCTCAACCCTCCTCTTCCAGGAATTCGTGACTGTAGGTAAATTGATGATTCAGTACTTGCTGGAATGTGAAAAAGGAAATTCGTAGTGCCCCACACAGGATTTAAACGATGAGAAGTTACTGTCACATTAAAAGATGCGGAAACCTTGAATTAAGTTCAAAAATAAACGTGGTTATTGTTATTATCATCATTATTATTGCTTTTATTATTATTACAGTTATCATAATTTTTTTGCAATTTGAACAGCTATCAGTTTAGGAAACTGCATGGTTCCTAAAACTGAATATGATGTACGTAAATAATTGTTGGTGTCGAAAGTTCTCGATTTCAGTCAGTGCCAGTTTATCTACAGTACATGAAAAAAATAAAAAATGCGATTGAACAGAACAAAATTATTTATTTGGCACTCCATTTCATCACCTAAGGAAGAAACTTGCCCCAGAGGTAGGGAATGAACTATTATGGGAACGCTTTCATTGCGGAGTTCTGGTGTTTAAAGCCAAGATGCGGAGCCCAATACCAAAGTCTCTATTGAGCGATTCCTACCAATTCTTCTCTTTCCACAACTTTTATTAGGGATCGTCATTCGTTCTGTTCTGCTGGCTGAGTTCAGAAATGATTTTATAAAATGATTTTGGCAAGTCATATCCAAACATTTCAGAGTCTGGTCCAAATAACTGCATAGTTCCGTAAAGCCGCTCCTTGTGGATTTGTTTGTAGAAAAATGGAACTTGTGATGAGGTTAGCGATGGTTTGACCGAAGGAAATGAGACATTCGCCTTTTTTGTTACACCAGATATTTCTAAAGCATATTGAGCCTCTTCTTCAAGATTTTCGAAGTGTCCAATGAAATCATAAGAAATACCACAGGGCTGACAGAGGTTGTTGTAAGTTTGCCAGTGCTCGTTCCAGTATCCGTCCCCGATGTGTAGAACGTAGTTTAAATAATCGTCGAATTTGACGTTTTTATCTTCTGGATTACCTCCCGGTCTGTACAGCGTAATAATGCGTTTTCCATAATTATGGTGAAACGCGGGTTCACCTCGTAGGAATTTATCCAAGTAAGCAGATAAAAGCCGCTCGAAAGGTTCTCGAACAAACACGAACTTAAAATATGTTTCCAGCATCCTTTTGATTTCATCTGCTGGATAGTTACTCAGAAAATTAAAATTTCTTGCATCGTGAATCCCAGGGTACCTAAGTTGTGGACCGTAAAGACTTGCCATGACACTTTTCCATTGAGTACAGGCAATTTTTGGAATGTAGCAAAATAATATTTTATACTCTTCATTAACGATGATGTTAAGTTTCGAGATATCCTGCAGGGACTCGTTGGTTTTATTATTCCTTCTGCAGAAGTCCCTGATCGTTGCCAGTCTCTTTAGGTTCATAGACTCTATTGATCCTTCGTCATTTGGCTGCTGGAAAAACATAAGAAAGAAATATTGAAGCCTAATGATCGCATAAAAGAGGAAAGGCTCATTATATAGTTAATGAAAAGTACATATCACTTGGCGTAAAGGAGATATCATGTTCTGGCCCTGGCTGTTTCTACTCATCTCACGGTGTTAATTCGTTGCGATGTGAATAATTGCTTGCAAATAATGTATAACTTACTCAATCTACTATTTTTTATAATGTAGGGTTAAAATTACTTTGCTAGCGATGCCAATGACAGTGCTGAACAGTCTGCTAACATAACTTACAGTCGATCAGTTTATGCTGCCCCTAATTTTAGTCTTTCTCTGGATTCTTGTGTGCAATGTGGGTGGACCTCCGAAGTAAGTTATCAATTACATCAATTTGAACAAGTAATAAGAAAAACCAAACCTGAACCATTCTACTTCTGATTGCGGTCCATTCTGTGCGATTGTGTAAACCTTCGAAAAAAAAATTTACAATCGTAAAAATGTTGAAAAGAAAAATTAAGTTGTCAAAGAAACTGGGTGTTGCGTCGGTGAGGGTTGTTACAAGATAATTTGGTCTCGTTTGGGCTGCTGGTTAACAGGGAGTTATATAAATCAGCTTGCAATTAAATTTACGATCTTATTAACATTCATTTAGCCACAGGCAATGTTCGTTCTGCTAATTATTCATTTCATGCTCTCTTTTCCATTCCTTGTCTAGTCAACTTGTGTCACACAAATGTATTCTTCAGCAGCTTAAAACGTTACCTTCCTAATCCTACTTTCTATTCTGTGCATATATGAGAGGCAGGACATAAACAAGATGAAGATCTTTCGCTTTATCACTCTGATTTTAAAGTTAACGTAACTTAAAAGTTAACATTATTGTTTAGCAGCTTAAAAAATAACCTTCCAACTCTCATGATGATTTTTTGGTGCTTTTGTGTATGTGAGAGGCAAGATCTAAACAACAACAAGATCTGACGCTGTATCTGACTTAAAAGTCAATGTCAAAGTTAATATATTTTACAGGAACTACAGTCCGTTTTTAAATTGTTCTTTGCGTGCCGGATGGTAATTAAAAAAGGCTCCGCTACAAAAAACAATCTTGTCTAAAATTCCCATTAAACTCCTTTGTTAAGGTTTCATATTTATTGCTTTTGAATTTCTGTTGAGTGGATATAAACTATACATTCTCACTTTCACAGAGTATAATTGTTTTGAGGGTCCACTATAAATTGATCAGTAAAATGTTTTGATAAGTACACACTACATGTGCCGACTTCATCTCGAAACAAATTCAGTAAAAGCCCGATCAAGGCTAACTAAATTTTTTTTCAGTTTTTGGTCAAGAATTTCACTGAAATCACATTAATAATGTTCGAGCTCTTTACTCGAAGGAAGATTAAAATGTATCTTACCTCGAATACGCATAGTTATCAAGTTAATCCAACCTACGTACAGAACGACAAAAGAAATTGCAATGACAGTTAAAGTGAACAAGGCTGACCTTAAAGTATTGTTCGCCATCGTGGTCACTTAACTGAAGGTTGGTCTTTATCTGCTCCTTTATCTCTTCTAAAACGTATTATTTATGTACGTTGTCAATGGTTGTCAAGATTTATGCGTTTGATTTATTCGTACAGTGACACATTCCAGTCAGTTATTGAGGTTACCATCAACAACCGATTTTTCGTCTATTGAGGGTTGTATTTTGGCTGTGAGAATAATAAAACGATAGGTGGCATTGGATACATCGTAATCATATCGCGAAGTTTCGACCTTTTAGGGGGCGTGCAACCCTCGATTAAGTTTTGCATTACGTATTTGTACATGTTAAGTTGACATTAAAACCATCAGAAGTTTTAGTAGTTCGGATAGATATATAAGACATGTTTAATCGGTTGAACTATAAAAGTCATCATATTAAACGCTGTTCTCACCGACTGATTATTTTGTATGACAAGTTTATAAAGCACATGTTGGACATGGGGACCCATCTGGTAATAAGCGAAAAAGAAAGTTAAACAAATTACTGAATTCGCGAATAGCAACGAAGTGTGAATGATCGAGAGTTTCGATTGCGTTTTAGTAAAATGTTTTATAAGAGCCTTTGACACCAGCCTCTAAAAAAATTATATTTGACTTTGCCGGCTGGTTTTAAGTGAGGGGCAAGTAAGCCAAACACGCAAGGAAGCTTTCGTGCCCTATTGTTTCAGTTGCACTTTGTTGTTTGTCCGGCAGTCATTGCTCGAAGTGAAAGTCTTCGTATATTGGAAAAGTTCAAGATAAGTCAGGAATTCCTTTCACTAAAGATGCATTCCAAGTTTTTTGGGAGGCGGTTGGTCACGAATTTCGATCTATTTGGGTATGGTCAGTTCTACTTGAGTCGAGTGTTGGAAAACTTTAAAACCCTTGCTCGTCGATTGTCTTTTTGCCTGTAACCCTGACAACTCTCATTCGCTCAAAAACAGTGATCTGAAACTCAGTTTGATAAAACAAATAAGTTGTAGTTTGGTAGTGGACATCCATGGACCGATTCCTCTCATTCACCGTGTCCTGATCGGACAATAGAGAGAGAAAATCCAGAAAACCTTAAGGAAGGACTCGCGGCAAATATATGCTCCAAAATATTCAGAACACCTTATAAATTTTCAGTTAAGCCTATTTCACCACAGTCACTGCCATTTTGCAGACGCCTTCCATATGTTTACCGAACAAAACACCGATTTCTTGCTTATTTATTCAGCTTGATAACCATGGCTGATCTCTGTTTTCAGTAAACATTAGTTCTTAATTAACTCGCGCTCTAGAGCGCTGAGAAGATTAGCTCTTTTAGCTCTCCCCAGCTCTCTTCTCATCTCCCTCAGTCAGTTGTTGGAAAAAACTAAATAGCTTAAGTTTCTCTCTCCGGTTTGGAAGAGGTCAGAACACATGTTCTGTTTCGGTTGTTTTTGTTTTTAATGGCTGTTTCTGTCATAGGAAAAAGACTTTGCAGTCAAAGATGCAAAACGACTCGTCCTTCCCAGGAGCACTTCAGCGTTGGCGACTGTATTTGTATGATTTCTTTCGATATCACCGCAATAATATTCATTACGCTTACTTAGCTTTTCAAGCTGTTCTTGATAGTGCTCTCGAAGTTGGCATATATTTTAATTTTACTGAGGGAAAATTCCTGCTAAATTCAAAAAGGAGAAAATGTGAAAGCAAAAATAAATTGATCAAATTTTAAGGCGAGATCCCGCCATTAAAAATCCGGCATCGTTTTCAAAATATCGTGTGCTAATCGCGTATGGAAATAAGAGCAAACAAGATATGAGACGCGAGCAATTCTTTTTGTTTTGAATGGTTTTCGATTTAGATCTTGAATGATGCTATCAAAAGTTTTTTTTGTTGTACAGGAAAATATAGGACTTAGTTATCAAGTATTTCTATGGCATGCTATCATCGCCTATCATTGTAATGAAAAACAGCTTTTTACATAAAATATTAACTGATTACTTTCCTGCCAAATTGCCTCCGAGTAATTGAACGCATTTTAACAAACTCATTGGCTGATTGAAAAAAAAATAGAAGCGCATAGCGAAAAGCACGCAGTTATCGGTCATGTTATTCGTGCCATAGAAATTCATGCCATAGAAATTCAACCAAATGAAAGGGCAGCAGAAGTTTATTGATATGGGGAAAAAAAAATTGAAAATTGTTAAATTTGAATGAAATTCTCCTCGCTCCCAACATGTGGCCGCGTAGCCCAGCAGGCACCAGTGCCCAATCACTGAAAGGATCGCGCTCAATCGAGCTCCTTTTCGAAGCCTAATTTTACTTTCCGGCTTAAATTTCTATAATTTAAGTTTACTACACACGATCCGTCGTTCAAGTCAAAATACGATATAATTCATACATTGTTTGTAGTAATCTAATAACTGATTAATAAAACATTGAACCCTTGAGCGGAAATTTAAGTTTAAATATATTTGCCTGGATTCTATTCACGATTTTTTCTCTGATTCCTTTTATATTGCATCACAAGTTTTCTGCTTCGAAATACCTTTAATTCTCTTTTAAAACTATCATGTCAGGTTTAGCACACTAATACTTCATTTTAAGTCACAAAAGTAAGTTTCCTATTTTTGGCGCTACATGAAACATTATATTTACTTCTTTTTATTCCATTCCAAGCAGACAAGTTATTTTTTTATGTAAACATAAATGGAAGTGTTAATGATAATTGCTCAGCCGATTCCTCTTTTTTCATCGAAAACATAGATTATTATAATGCTTTTTGCCCGCTCGGATTGACTTGTCATGACGAACTAGCCGATTTCAAAGATGATAACAATACCTTTTTTCATTTATAAATTGCAAATGAAGACAGCAAGGTGCTATATTGAAAACTAATTTCCCCTTTCTCTTGTAAAACCAGCAAACAGTTTTTCAAAATATAAGCAAGATAGAAATGCTAATTACTGAAATTTGTCAAAAAAATGTCAAGGGTATCACATTCTGTTTGCTTTTTTGGCTCAATATTGGCGATTTTAGCTCAACAATTTAATAAGTAAAAATAAGTATCGAGGAGGGGACGATTAATTATGGCTGGTTTTTCACGACTGGTTTTCGCGTTTTGCCTTTTATACGTGATGTATCCTTTGACAACCTTACAAGAAACAATTGACAGGATTTTCAAAAATGGCGACGTGATTATTGGAAGCCTTCTGGCCGCACATCAGGAGAATTCGGAAGAAGGTTGCCGAAACGTACATCTCGTTGGAATAATACGCGTCGAGGCTGCGATATTCACTATTGAGCAAATTAACAAAAACGTAAATATCCTCCCAAATGTTCAACTTGGTTATGATATTCGAGATCATTGCATGGACAGAGCAAAAGCAATGGAACATACTTACGATTTCAGCACACACATCCATTTCTTGGAAATAGTCGAAGACTCCAATGGCCACCCTGTCGGCAATTCCAGCGCTTGTGCGCAATGCTCTATCTCTAAAAGGAACACAACCTTACCAATTGCTGCCATAGTCGGGCCCTACGGTTCACGGAACTCACTTCAAGTTGCAGGACTTCTTCAAGTTGTGAACATTCCGGCTATAAGCCCGTCGGCAACAAGCGCAGAACTCAGCTGGTCCTTTTATAAAAAGTTCTTACGAACAGTTCCTCCGGATGGTTTTCAAGCAAGGGCAATGGCGGATCTTATTGAACACTTCAGCTGGAAATACGTAGCGGTGATCGCTGTGGAACATTCGTACGGACTGTACGGTTTTCGTGCGCTTGAGCAAGAATCTTTTCGACGACAGACTTTTTGTATTGGATTAGTGGAATACATCACACCAACTCAATATGATAGTCAGTTAAAACCTGTTATTGCAAAACTTAAACGGGCGGAGAACATCAAAGTCATAATCTTGTGGATCGGAGCAACACACGCAAAGGATCTGGCAAAAGAAGCGCACAGTCAAAATCTCATCGGAAAGGTTTGGATCATGAGCGACTCATTGGCTACTAAAACTCCAGAATATCTCGGAAACGATTTGATGAGCCTTGGAATTTACTTAGGAATTCAACCGAAGCAATTTCAAGACAGAAACTTCGAGGAGTATCTTAAACATCTCACCACAAAAACGTCTTATGAAAGGAGGAACATAAATCCTTGGTTTGATATTATCTGGAGGAAAGAATTCAACTGCTCTACAAACAATGACATCCAGGGTTACACGCGTTGTCAGGATAATTTAACAATAACTGATGAAGTATTTTCCAAGATGTCCGATGACTTTATTCCATATCAAATTGACGCTATTTACGCAGTCGCGCACGCACTTGATATGATCTACAAATGCAAGACACCACTCGGTTTGTTACCAAACGGAGCTTGTCCTCAAACAAAACCTTTCGTGCGATCTTCAGACGTTTTTTTGTACCTGCGTAATGTGAGTTTTCAAGGAATAACAGGTAGAATTGGATTTGACGAAAATGGCGACCCTCTGCAAGCCGTGTATGACTTTGTCAGCTTTCAGAGGAATATTGATGGCAACTATGTCAAAATGAAAATAGGTTTTTGGGAGGCTAAAGGAAATCCGATGTTAGAAATTAATGGCAGTTTAATTAAATGGAGAAATGGAAACAGCACTTTGTACAGTCAAACATCCGAAATTCCAAAATCAATATGTCTGGAGCCGTGTCCACCTGGAACACGACAAACAACGACGGTTTCTTGTTGTTGGCAATGCATTGAATGCCCTGATGGAGCGGTAAATGCGCGCAAAGGATCACCAAACTGTACAAAGTGTTCTGGGACGCAGAAGTCAAATAAAAATAGAACCACATGTGTAGACCTACCAATAGAAAATCTCCATTGGAATAGCATGACTGGAATCATCTTCGCTATTTTTACCATCTTGGGATTTGTTTTTACATTCCTTACAACGGTTCTTTTCATGCGGCATTATCACACTCCAGTTGTAAAGGCTGCTAATCGTGATCTGAGTTTCATTTTGCTTTCCGACATCGCCGCGGGATTTGTTTTACCATTGTTGACAATTTCGCAGCCCTCTCCGGCCATTTGCGCCGTTATTGAACCCTGGCGCTATATAACATCATCACTGAGTGTCTCCGTTCTATTAGTAAAGACCATGAAACTACTAAGAGCTTTTCAAATAACTTACGTTGCAAGATGGTTGAAAAAGAGCAGCGCCAGCTCGCTGGGGCAGTTTGTGTCCGTTATTTCGTTAAACTCGATTCAAGCTATATTTGCAATTATCTGGGGTGCAGTGGATCCTCCTTTCACAAAGACTGAAATCGAAAAAGGACAATTTGTAATAATTACGTGCATTCCTTACCGAACGAGTCTAGGTCAGTTCATGGAGATAGCTATGCTCACTTATCTTTTATTTATTTGCCTTGTTTGTGCGTTCTACGCTTTTAAAGCTCGCACTCTTCCCGAGAACTTCAACGAAGCTCGCTGTATTGGTTTTGCGATGTATATCCTTCTGCTATCGTGGATTGCGTTCTTTCCTGTACAGACTTCCTTAGGAGGGTGGTATGTGGCTGTGGTATCATGTTCAACTGCCCTGGTTAATTCGTACGCTTTGCTTGCCTGCATTTTTGCACCAAAACTTTTTATCATTCTTCGCCACCCGGAGCAAAACACCCCGGAATTTCTTCGACATGAGTTAAGGACAGCTAACAGCATAAAACCATCCACTTCCTCCCACCATTCTTCGAGGGAAAAAGCTCTCAAAAAAGAAACAGTTAAAAGTCCTTTCCGACAAAAGCGTCATTGTTCTACACGTCGAAGTAGTTTATAATCATGATACTACATTGTTGCTGTGCACATTAAAGTGGGAAAACTAACTTGGTAGGAATCACCTAAAAAATAAAGCCTGTCTAAAAAATTGAAACTCTTGACCCTCCTTTGACCCCTTACAGTGATATACATCTAATTTCTCCTCACCATATCATCCCTGAATCAAACATTTAGGTCACGAGAAAAGAGGAAACGATCACTGACTAAAGAAGCACTTGATTGTTAAACAAATTCTCCTTCACAGCACCTTTGGAAATGTATAAAAAACCGTATGGAGAATATACATACTGATGTTAGGGTGTAAAGGATTAATGTGATCCGTTCTGATAAAGATCTTGCTATGATTAAATATATCAGAGGAAAGTTAATTTACTTTCAACATTGATCGCATTTCAAAAGAAAAGTGGCTAAGATGAAAGATTTTGCAATATTTCCAAAGGGAGCGAGTATTCCAATGGCGTCAACTGGGTTCGTGTTGTTTGCTTATCATCTTGTAAATAACCAAGTTTGAATTCTTAACGCGCAGTTTGAATAAATGTCACGAAACCAGAAAAAAAAGAATGATGCCACGCTAACAACCAGTGAAAACATAAGAAAATATTCTAAGTCGAGAATTAGCAAAACAAACAATTTCAAACGCAAGAAAATTAAAAATGACTCTCATTCATTTTAGAATTTGATTTGTGGAGAGAGCGGAGAGCGGAAAGGGGAGGGGGAGGGGGAAGGGCGGGAGCGACCAAAGCCAATCGAAAACTGCTCTGTTGGGAAGCATCATCGTCAGACAGACGTGTTACACAGATGGAGTGAAATCCTTTTATTTGAGGGTCACCAGCACACGTTTACAAACATTCTCAGTCACTCGCTGTTGTTATGTCTCACTTAACATATTTCTTGGCTTTTCGGTATGGCTTACACTTCTTTCCCTTCAGACAGCTGATTATCTCCTTGGCCTTAGCTTGTCCAGTGAAGTATCCACCCTGAACGAACCCCATCCACTCAGAGCTGGTGCTCTCCCCAGCAAAGAAGAGATTGCCAAGCCGACCAGCCATGTTCTCATAGTGACCCCAACTTGTGCCGACTACTGGATCTGTCCAAGCTGCTCTCACATATGGATTCTGTGACCACTTGCTGACATGGATGTCTAACAAAGAAATTTTTAAAGGAGGAAGATGGGTCAGTTGAGTTACAAGCAGATACTGTAAGAATAAAATAGTCGTTACTCATTCAACGCCAGAAATGTCCCTTTCATGATGTAACTGGCGTAGATTAGTTTTAACAACTAAAACGACTCTCCAAAAGTGGAGGGAAATTAGCAAGAATTCACGGTGTGGACGTCTTGGAAAACAGACTTCATTTTCCACTTGAAACAAACAAACAAACAAAAAATGAAATAGAATCGATATGTTCCAAAAACATCCTGACTGTTCTCCTATACCTTCTTTCATTTTGTCTACGGAACATATCTTACTAGCCGATCAGAATCAAGTCATACAAAGATTACTAACCAAAATGATAAAATACACCCAGCTCACCTGTAGCGTTAGGAATGTTTTCGCCGTAAATTTTCCTCAGAGCGGCCATCACTTCTATCATCGTTTTGGAATTGTCTTGCGCCTCAATTCTGAGTGATTCATCACCAGTCACCGATGTAAACAAAACACCTGTGCCAGGGAAGAAACCAGGTCGATCTAGGTCATAGAAAGTTGGAAACTCGCCCTTTTTCTTGCCAGCGTGCATAATCCACTCGTGATCATCCCAGAAATCTCGCGGAAACTTAAGAAAAATCTTAGTAAAGTAAACTGGACGGAAACGATATATTACTTCCAACTTCCATTTGGGGAAAGGAGGGTCAAACTCAACTAAGCCACTGCCCAGCACTCCAGAACTGAAGGTTGACAGGGCGTAGTCTGCAATAAACTCATCTCCATCGGCTGTGGTGGCTGTAACGCTGTTATCAGAGTAGTAGATCTTGGTAACAGGCTTATTTAGCAAAATCTTCTCCCTAAACCGCATATAAAAGTCACTGAAGAGGGTCCAATATCCTCTCTGGTCAGTGATAAAGAAATCTTCTCCCGGAAAACCCATGTTATTAAGGGATGTAACAGTTTCATCTCCACCGTACTCGAAATCAATGTTGAACCAGGAGAAGGTCCTCTTCACCGGGGAATCTGAACGCCATCCGCGCATCTTCAGGTAAACAGAGGCAGGCATGTCTCTGGGTGGGGGGTCCGATTCATCCCTTTTTTCCCCCTCTGCAAACAGTTCGTCACGAACTTTCTCCCACAGATGGAACGTTTTCAAATTAGTGATGTCGTTCTCAAAGTCATCTCTGTGCAAGAAAATGATTTGATCATTGACATTAATTTATTGCAATAATAAGTATTTTGGCCGAGATAACTGGGAAAGGGCTGTAACGGAAAAATTTGTGAATGATATAAAAAATGGTGATGATGATAATAATATTGTCGATAATATAATAGCCAGCTGGATACACGTGGCTGATCGAGCTTGAGATCGAGCGGTTGAGCGTACACTCTGACGCAAGCCATGACAAGCGCAATCGAGCCTTACGAATAGTTCTCGCCAATCCAAGTTTTTCCTGGCCTCTAGGACGATTACGTCATAACAAGTAAGCGCCCTATGCAGAATATGCGAAAAGGAACCAGAAAGCCATGCTCACGTGTTGCCGGGCCGTTCATCGCTGACGCACTCCAAATATGTGAACAATAAAAACGCTGCACCAAAAGTGCTGTTCTTTGAAGTACTGAGGGACGTCAAGTTTGCCGACTATGTTCATCCGTGGTACCCACGGATGGAACTCAAACCGATGTATGAGTCAAACGACGTGCAAATAGATTACATGGCGAAGAAGGTGCTGAGTATGGAAGTGAGCTGTCTTTGGTTGGACGACTGGGCGAGAAAGGCCACTAAGAAGATACACGAGCCATTGTGATGGAAACCTAACAGACAGTACCAGACACTAGTGTCTGGAATCGGAAATAATGTGAATAGTGATGATAATGATTATAAATATGAGTCAACTTACCGCATACAGAAATCGCTATAATTGGACAGATGTCCCGTCAAGTTGTACTTTTTGTTCAATCGATTAAGGGGATTGTCCTTCTCTTCCACGTAGTGAATCCAGTTGGCTCCTTCCTCTATCTTCATACCAGCAAAGGGCACTGACTTCATTCGCCCTCCAATGTAATCCTGAGCCTCTAACACGAGGAAGTTCCTGATGCCTCTATCGTACAACGTTTTAGCAGCTGTAATGCCAGCAGAACCGGCTCCGAGGATTAAAACTTTATATTTCTGACGTTTCCGTTTTAGGGCGGGGAGGCCAAAGAGAGGCTGTAGAATAACCAGGATCAAAGCAAATGAAAGGAATAGTTTCCAGTTGTTTTTCATGACGTCACCACTCTGACCTGATGCCAAAACAAAACCAAACTTGGATATTACTTCTAATTTCCAAGGGTAATAAGACTTTCAGAGAGACATCACAACGCTGACCTATCAAGCGTTAGCCCTTTGTCATTTGCTCTGACGAAAGGCCAGCGCTCAAAACGTCGACTTTGTAATGTCTTTACGGTGTACAATTCACATCATCAGCTCATTGGATAAACTCAAATTATTTTGTATTGGCCCTACCAGAACAACACCAAAAACTTATATTAACCCCTTTATCAAAAGGACTTTCCACTTCGCGTCGCAATTGACGGCGCAATAGAATCCATTGTAGTTCTATCTAACATTCGTCTCTTCGTGATTCGGTCAACTTTTGAATATGAAAAAAAGGCCGTTTGTCAACCAACGTAATGACGCCATTGCTTATACAAATTCATTCTGAGACCAATATTTTTCTGTCAACCAAAGTGATTTGAGAGAGAGAAAAGAGAAGATTAATAAGTTATTTATCGGCTTGAGGTGTTGATCGACGTCTTTGCTTAAAACTCTTCGTGGTTAAGCCCTGGGGCCGATCGTGCAAAATTGCATGATGACGTTGACCTTTTCAGAAATGCTCGGATTACACCCGAAATTCCGGCTGTAGCATATACACATTTTAAGCCAATCACATGGCGAGTTTTAGCTCCGAACTATTAAACGTGACCTCGGGAGCCCGATTCGAAAATCACTTGCGTACGATTTCAATCTGCGATAGTGGCGTCCGATGCGAAACGCTAGAGACACAGCGTAGCTAAGGCTTTAGAGATGATTTTCGACGATGGAAGTGAGCATGGTGGTATCTCTAGTGGTGAGGAATCCGAATTAGATAGAAAACTGGAAAATCCTAGCGAAAAATCGAGGTAAGTAATCCGTAAACATTCTTGCGATATTTGTTATTTTCCAACCAATTTTTATGGAGATTTTGCCCATATAACGAGGAACCTCTTAAGTTAATTTTTGCCTCAGTACTTTATATTATTTGGGTATCACTTAATTCACAGTTCAAATTTTGATGATATTTTATGCTAATTAATGTTAGTTTGAAAGCATTCAATGAGGTTGTTTTCTTTTTCTTGGAGAGGAAACATGCATTTCAGGAAAGCTTATTTACTGCTGTTTCAAGTGAGGTATAGCTTACTTCCCTTGTGTAAATACTTGGTGAGGAATAAATTTTTCAATAATCTGGGTCAATTATTATGGTTTTGGGGTACAGTTTGGAAAAAAATTGTAATTAATTCTGTATTTGCTCTTTTTCAGCCAGAGTCTCTGGATGTCTTGCCCATAAGATAAGGAATATTTTATCTTGAAATGTTTCCTTGTAACTCCAATCCATTAAGGCCCAGGCTGTTTCAAAGTCAAAAGTTGTAAGATAATTTATGCAAATTGTACGCCATTTTCTTAGCATGATTTAAAATCCATGGATTTTTGGAGGCAAAATATATTTTTTCTGAAAAGCTAATTTTGTCCTCTTTCAAACGAGATATAGCACTAATCACTAGTGTAAATACTGTTGACAAAAAAAAATAAAAGAAAAAAGGTTGCCATCATCTGTCATTTTTTTTAAGTCTGCTAGAAAGAGTTAAAAATACTGCCCAGCCGGTAAAACGAGATGTATTTATGAAAATTGGCTACGAAAGCACTAGTAGGGATGTACTCGGCGACTCACAAAAGCGTTATCGTTGCCCGTGGGCAGAGATAGGAAAATACTCACCTCGTAAAGAACCAATCAGATTGCAGGATTCGTTACCGTGCCCTCTGAGAAAACAATAATCTTTCTACTTTAGCCGCTTGTCGACAAAAGTTTTAGATTTGGAAAACTCTTTAGGATGACAATTAAAATTTACCTCCAGATTTCCAAAAATGCTCATTTTATCGTCATTTTCACAAATTTTCACCTCTAAGATTGACAATTTGAAGTTATTTAAGTATTTAACTTGATACTCTAATATTAAAAAAATTAGCCGACTTAATCCATAATTTGTTTTCGTACATGCCACTATGCACCATTCATGCCGTTCAACAAGATTTGCCGCATAGCTGAAGCCATGATAAATCTCCGAACTGCCCTTTTTCTTCTCTCTACCCCATTGGGAGTTTTCGCCAGGATATTAATGTTCCTCGAGATCAATGACGTTTTTATTTTTCATCTACGTCAGTGTAAAGTACTAAAAGTAAGCGAAAGACTAACTTTGCAATCGGATAAATGAGAATCCAAAGTTGTGCAAGATACTTAAGTACCAATCGAAGGAAAGAGAATCGTAAGTTCGCGGGATACTAATGTATCTTACGAATGAAGGAGAATCCTACATTTTGCCAAGTTGTGCGAGATACTAACGTAACAATCGAATGAAAGAGAATCCTTAAAGTGCACAAAATACTAACATAACAATTCAGTGAAAGAGGAATCCTACTTGTGCGCTATATTCTAACGTAACAATCAAAAGAGAATCCTGAAAGAACGTGAGTCACTTACGTAATAATCACATGAAAGAGAATCCTAAAAGTGCGCGAGATGCTAAGATAACTATCCAATGAAGGGAAACCTTAAGGTGTGCGAGATCCTAACATAACAATCCAACGAAATTTAATTGTAAAATTGTTCAAAATACTTACACAATACTCAGCTTCGCTCCCAAAAAACTGTTTGCATCTCGGAACAGATAATGCTCAATTTCCGTACGCTGATGTCCAGTCACCAAAAAAAATCGTTTTTAAATGACAGACAGCTGTATAAATATGCAAATTAGGCTAAGAAGGATGTGAGATCCGCCTGGCATATTAACTGCAAGAGGAGATGATATTTACAAGATTTAGTCAGCTATGTTCACAATAAAACGCACGTGTGAGAACGTTTGACGTCGTAGTTTTTAGCTAAGCACGTTTAGAATTTCTAACTTCATGTTCCGTCACAAAATCCATTGAAAGTCTATCGTCTATCCTCTACCGTCTACCGTCTATCGTCTATCGTCTGTGTTTTAGTATATATGCGGGGTCAGATACAGTTTCCATAAACAGTTCTTGGTTGCATATCGATCTAGATGACTGCTCTTTCTTTAAAAGTTTCTAACCGAGTTACACAATTGCAACTGACTGGTCAACTTTTGAATATGATAGCTTTGTTGCACAGCAATATGTATATAATCAACAACCATTCATTTTTTTTAAAAAGCTTTTAATCAGAGTGTTTTTCCGAGATGGCGTCTCGACTTCCTAATGACTCTTCCTTCGTTTTTTTTCTTTTTCTGCTTAAGAGCGTATGTTGGGAAACAGAAATCCTTTTAAGTTCAAATGAATACTAACATATTCATTTCATAGAAATGTATCTTTCTAATAAAGGAAGATACGTTTGAAAGATGTACATGTCAAAGATTTTTTTCGCTTCCTCTGTTTCTCGTTATTTTTCCTTTGCTAAACTAGACGATCATCGTTGATTAGAACGTGTCTCTCCTTGAATACCGCCGCCAAATAAAGTCAATCAGTTAGAAAAAGTACAGATATTCTCTAGGTCTTTCGGCGACACGAAGCTGAAGTATTTCCCTTTGACAGCGTGAAATCTATAAAAGTATCAGTTTGTGATCTTGCTCTTTCTTCTATTGCAGCCTCTGAAAAACAAACGCAACTTCACACTAGAAAAGTTTAACCGGCAACAGCGGTAAAGGTGCATTCGGCACCTTTGTTTCTCTGTACCTTCGCAGTACAGCGATAGATCAAAGTGCTCTGTGAGCAAACTCGTGAATCGACACATGATTTTTTGGATTATGTTTAATGTTATCTGGTTTAGGGAATTTTGTGGTCGATTGTCATATCAAGAGTACGAGCAGTAGTTCAGTGTTCGCTAATGTAGCAAAGAAACAAAGTAACGTTTGGATAAGAAGGCATTACAATTGAAATGATCATGCTATTACATTTGACAAGGGTGGATGATGTCATGTGTTTTAAACATATATCATTTTTGTTTCTGGTTCAAAAGAAAGGGTTGGAAGTAAATGTGGGTGAAAAGTGAAATTTACTGTCTATCATTGTAAATATTAGAAAATCAAGGCAATACTGTTTTAATGAAAACATTAACGATTCCCTCTTTATCAAATGAGACAAGCGGGAACGAGTTTTGAGTGATGTAACTAGGCCAAGACTGCCACCGTCATTTTAAATCTCCGCCTAAGTAGATTTTAGTCACGTGCTAGGCAACGTATAATCAATAACAAGATAGAATTTCATTTCAGGCCTATTTATCAATTTTGTGGTGTATAACTTTCGCATTTTAGTACGTAATATGTATTTTGAATCTTCAAATTGTCTTGAAACTTAAAAGAAAATTGTTCTTTAAAAATTCACTGAAAATCGGTAGCTAAAATCGTTTGTTTAGGTGTTATTTGATTTTCGTGTTAACTTGTAATTTCGTCAGTCGCCGGCATCTTTTGTTGCTTCACACAGGAAAAACACACGATACGAAGCGTAATGATCGACTTTGTCCTCAATCTCACGCCATAACAGAAAAAACTTTTGAACATCTGTAAACTCCTAGCGCTTCGCAGTAAGTGATATTTTCAATGAATCTTCGGATTGTTTTCAAGTTCAAGGATTGAGAATTACAATTTTATGAAAAACGAAGGTTGTTCTGTTATTTCAGTGTGAATCCTTGCATGCCTGCCAGTCGCTGGCGCCGCTTGTTGAAACTAAAACGAAAAAAAAAACTCTTTTAAGATTATCATTGGCTTCTTTTTCACCCCACCACTATTCTTAGCAACAAAGGTCGCCATTTCGTTTGTTTATTACTCGCCAAAAACTATCAAATGCACTCAAATGCACCAATCGAGCGAGCGAGCGAGCGAGCGCCATTCCCCACATCGTATCTACAACTCGCTCTTGCGCATGCGCGCAATTCACGAGTTAAAATTAAAAAATGGAGCACTTAAAAACTATCGAGGGAAAAATAACTTGAAATTTCGCGAATACACTCAGAAGCCTCAAAATCACTCCACCGACAAAACAAAAACAAACATAATTTTCATACCAATTCTTGGAGGGAAAAGACATGTTATTTTTTGAAGTATCATCACTGAGGCTATTTGGAAAACGCTACCCCTATCCACCCTGGGGACTCTATGGAAAAGGAACTGTAGCCTTTCCGTTCAGACAAAATTTTCGGATTATTTTGGATGAGGGAAACATTGTAATAACTGAAAAGAATAAAAATAAATGATCCCGAATCCCCTTAGTCCGTAGATGGCATACTGCACTAAATGGATGGCAACGCGAAAGATGTCAACGCTTCTTATTAGTAGTGAAAATAATTTTTTCTCCTTTATAAAGAAACCACGGATTAACTACGAGTCAACTTCAGCTTGGCACAAACATTCGGTAGAAGAATACAGGTGTTCAAGGCCTTCATTAGTCATCAGTTTATCTAGGTGCGCCCTCTGTGGCGAATTTGGTTTCCTCCAAGGCGGAGATTCAAATGGAATAGTCAAGTACTATGATAAATACATAATCCTACAAAGTTATCATTATCATGAATACCATCTTAGTAATTCGTGTACTAAATGTCCACGACATTACCTTTATCCAGCTTTGCAAGGAACAGATGAAAGATATAACTGGATGAAACTACCTTGCACGAAACAACACTGAGGGAAACAAAGCCAAATGAGTACAGAAGTACAAAGCACCCATCAGAGCAAGTTAATTTACAAATTCCATGATCCCACTTGTAAAACGATTTTATCGCCCGCGGTTTAGGATTGCTTAATTCGTAGGAGATAAATGCTCAATTTCCGTACACTGATGTCCAGTCACCGGAAAAATATTTTTTAAAGGATCTATAGCTTTTAACATTTGGGATGCAAGTGCTGTTGGAATGAATTTGGTGGTATGTCGAATTCTGCTCACTAAAAATATTTATGCAAATTAGGATAAGGAGGACCTGAGACTCATCACTGGAAATGAAACTTATAATTCTAAAACTGAGGCCATCATAAGAAAATTTAAAAAAAAGATTGAAATTGAAGACAGTAGTTTTTAAAATAAGAGAAGGGAAATTTTGATTTTAAAATCGAAATCTGATTATTTTAATTGATTAGTTTACCACGCCGTACATTTGAAAAATCTAAATAAGAAACTATGTTCTACACGTCGAAGTAGTTTGTAATCATGATACTACATTGTTGCTGTGCACATTAAAGTGGAAACTAACTTAGTAGGAATCACCTAAAAAATAAAGCCTGTATAAAAAATTGAAACTCTTGACCCTCGTTTGACCCCTAACAGTGATGTACATCTAATTTCTCCTCACAATATCATCCCTGAATCAAACATTTAGGTCACGAGAAAAGAGGAAACGATCACTGACTAAAGAAGCACTTGATTGTTAAACAAATTCTCCTTCACAGCACCTTTGGAAATGTATAAAAAACCGTATGGAGAATATACATACTGATGTTAGGGTGTAAAGGATTAATGTGATCCGTTCTGATAAAGATATTGCTATGATTAAATATATCAGAGGAAAGTTAATTTACTTTCAACATTGATCGCATTTCAAAAGAAAAGTGGCTAAGATGAAAGATTTTGCAATATTTCCAAAGGGAGCGAGTATTCCAATGGCGTCAACTGGGTTCGTGTTGTTTGCTTATCATCTTGTAAATAACCAAGTTTGAATTCTTAACGCGCAGTTTGAATAAATGTCACGAAACCAGAAAAAAAAAGAATGATGCCACGCTAACAACCAGTGAAAACATAAGAAAATATTCTAAGTCGAGAATTAGCAAAACAAACAATTTCAAACGCAAGAAAATTAAAAGTGACTCTCATTCATTTTAGAATTTGATTTGTGGAGAGAGCGGAGAGCGGAAAGGGGAGGGGGAGGGGGAAGGGCGGGAGCGACCAAAGCCAATCGAAAACTGCTCTGTTGGGAAGCATCATCGTCAGACAGACGTGTTACACAGATGGAGTGAAATCCTTTTATTTGAGGTTCACCAGCACACGTTTACAAACATTCTCAGTCACTCGCTGTTGTTACGTCTCACTTAACATATTTCTTGGCTTTTCGGTATGGCTTACACTTCTTTCCCTTCAGACAGCTGATTATCTCCTTGGCCTTAGCTTGTCCAGTGAAGTATCCACCCTGAACGAACCCCATCCACTCAGAGCTGGTGCTCTCCCCAGCAAAGAAGAGATTGCCAAGCCGACCAGCCATGTTCTCATAGTGACCCCAACTTGTGCCGACTACTGGATCTGTCCAAGCTGCTCTCACATATGGATTCTGTGACCACTTGCTGACATGGATGTCTAACAAAGAAATTTTTAAAGGAGGAAGATGGGTCAGTTGAGTTACAAGCAGATACTGTAAGCATAAAATAGTCGTTACTCATTCAACGACAGAAATGTCCCTTTCATGATGTAACTGGCGTAGATTAGTTTTAACAACTAAAACGACTCCCCAAAAGTGGAGGGAAATTAGCAAGAATTCACGGTGTGGACGTCTTGGAAAACAGACTTCATTTTCCACTTGAAACAAACAAAAAAAAATGAAATAGAATCGACATGTTCCAAAAACATCCTGCCTGTTCTCCTATACCTTCTTTCATCAGAAAGAATCACCGATCAGAATCAAGTCATACAAAGATTACTAACCAAAATGATAAAATACATCCAGCTCACCTGTAGCGTTAGGAATGTTTTCGCCGTAAATTTTCCTCAGAGTGGCCATCACTTCTATCATCGTTTTGGAATTGTCTTGCGCCTCAATTCTGAGTGATTCATCACCAGTCACCGATGTAAACAAAACACCTGTGCCAGGGAAGAAACCAGGTCGATCTAGGTCATAGAAAGTTGGAAACTCGCCCTTTTTCTTGCCAGCGTGCATAATCCACTCGTGATCATCCCAGAAATCTCGCGGAAACTTAAGAAAAATCTTAGTAAAGTAAACTGGACGGAAACGATATATTACTTCCAACTTCCATTTGGGGAAAGGAGGGTCAAACTCAACTAAGCCACTGCCCAGCACTCCAGAACTGAAGGTTGACAGGGCGTAGTCTGCAATAAACTCATCTCCATCGGCTGTGGTGGCTGTAACGCTGTTATCAGAGTAGTAGATCTTGGTAACAGGCTTATTTAGCAAAATCTTCTCCCTAAACCGCATATAAAAGTCACTGAAGAGGGTCCAGTATCCTCTCTGGTCAGTGATAAAGAAATCTTCTCCCGGAAAACCCATGTTATTAAGGGATGTAACAGTTTCATCTCCACCGTACTCGAAATCAATGTCGAACCAGGAGAAGGTCCTCTTCACCGGGGAATCTGAACGCCATCCGCGCATCTTCAGGTAAACAGAGGCAGGCATGTCTCTGGGTGGGGGGTCCGACTCATCCCTTTTTTCCCCCTCTGCAAACAGTTCGTCACGAACTTTCTCCCACAGATGGAACGTTTTCAAATTAGTGATGTCGTTCTCAAAGTCATCTCTGTGCAAGAAAATGATTTGATCATTGACATTAATTTATTGCAATAATAAGTATTTTGGCCGAGATAACTGGGAAAGGGCTGTAACGGAAAAATTTGTGAATGATATAAAAAATGGTGATGATGATAATAATATTGTCGATAATATAATAGCCAGCTGGATACACGTGGCTGATCGAGCTTGAGATCGAGCGGTTGAGCGTACACTCTGACGCAAGCCATGACAAGCGCAATCGAGCCTTACGAATAGTTCTCGCCAATCCAAGTTTTTCCTGGCCTCTAGGACGATTACGTCATAACAAGTAAGCGCCCTATGCAGAATATGCGAAAAGGAACCAGAAAGCCATGCTCGCGTGTTGCCGGGCCGTTCATCGCTGACGCACTCCAAATATGTGAACAATAAAAACGCTGCACCAAAAGTGCTGTTCTTTGAAGTACTGAGGGACGTCAAGTTTGCCGACTATGTTCATCCGTGGTACCCACGGATGGAACTCAAACCGATGTATGAGTCAAACGACGTGCAAATAGATTACATGGCGAAGAAGGTGCTGAGTATGGAAGTGAGCTGTCTTTGGTTGGACGACTGGGCGAGAAAGGCCACTAAGAAGATACACGAGCCATTGTGATGGAAACCTAACAGACAGTACCAGACACTAGTGTCTGGAATCGGAAATAATGTGAATAGTGATGATAATGATTATAAATATGAGTCAACTTACCGCATACAGAAATCGCTATAATTGGACAGATGTCCCGTCAAGTTGTACTTTTTGTTCAATCGATTAAGGGGATTGTCCTTCTCTTCCACGTAGTGAATCCAGTTGGCTCCTTCCTCTATCTTCATACCAGCAAAGGGCACTGACTTCATTCGCCCTCCAATGTAATCCTGAGCCTCTAACACGAGGAAGTTCCTGATGCCTCTATCGTACAACGTTTTAGCAGCTGTAATGCCAGCAGAACCGGCTCCGAGGATTAAAACTTTATATTTCTGACGTTTCCGTTTTAGGGCGGGGAGGCCAAAGAGAGGCTGTAGAATAACCAGGATCAAAGCACATGAAAGGAATAGTTTCCAGTTGTTTTTCATGACGTCACCACTCTGACCTGATGCCAAAACAAAACCAAACTTGGATATTACTTCTAATTTCCAAGGGTCATAAGACTTTCAGAGAGACATCATAACGCTGACCTATCAAGCGTTAGCCCTTTGTCATTTGCTCTGACGAAAGGCCAGCGCTCGAAACGTCGGCTTTGTAAGTGTCTTTACGGTGTACAATTCACATCATCAGCTCATTGGATAAATCCAAATTATTTTGTATTGGCCCTACCAACAAAACACCAAAAACTCATATTAGCCCCTTTATCAATAGGACTTTCCACTTCGCGTCGCATTTGACGGCGCAATAGAATCCACTGCACTGTATTCTAATTAACATTCGTTTCTTCGTGATTCGCTCAACTTTTGAATATGATTGCTTTGTTTTACAGCAATATGTATTTACTTATCAATGGCTAAACAAGCATGAAGTAGGGCAAATAAGTCCGCTCGTTGACGTGTTTTCTCAATAAAATACTGTATGACTAAGTTTAGATAGCTCGTGATAGAGTGAACCTTTCTTGCGTTCATGATATTTTACCTCGCTGCAATAAACATCGAAAAAATTAAACTGATCGTCCAAGATCATAGGTCGAAGTACTTTTCCTCTTTGGCGAGGACTGTCACCTTGATGTTTTCTTCAAAAACAGTCAATGATCTTACAGAAAGCATTATTCACTCTCATCGACGACTAATTCATGTATGAAGATTTGCCTCTGTTCATTAAGTAAACGGCGAGGAAAGTAACTGTAAGTAAATTCAAAATGTTTATTTTTAAGTTGTGAGAGTTTGCTCGTTTGTTTTCTACAATGGCGTGTGTAAATCTGGTCTTTCCTCCACAAAACCTAAATTCGGATGATACACTGCAACGAGACATAAGGAGATTTAATGCGGCCTTTTTTCATTGAATTCCTTCAGTTTCTTTCGTGCAAATTACGGTGCAAATGTCCAAACTGAACGGACTTGGAAAGACTCACCGAGAGCGTATATTCGTTGTAGAGCTGAAATTAAAACTTTGCTCGCTCTTTCACTACGAACAAATTGTTTGAGAAAATTCAGATATTAAATGAATGAAAGTTCCATCAATTAGTTCAACTGTAACCAAATACCTCACGTTTTAACTTTCTGGGTACTTTTTGTGAAAGATTAAGTACCATTCTCGCTAAGAGCGGTCCTCTCAACTTCCCGTCGGAAAAAAGTTTTCTTTTATTTTTTGCCCTTGAAAAGGGTTTAGGACACATGTTTCAAAAATAGTTTAGATGTTCTCCAATTCTCTTTTTTTGCGTCGCCACAAGCCAAAAATGATTTTTGGCCAGACCACCCCTGTGGACAGCGATCGAAAGTGTAAATTTCAAAGATTTTGTCCCGCGCGCAGCGACTGCAACAATGTAGCTAACGGAATTCTACCTTGCTACAAGTTACAAAGTGTATTCAGTTAGTTCACAGACAAAATATGGAAACTTCAGCTGAAATATTTTTCATACCAGCGTGATCAGAGGAGACCCTTCTCTTCCAACTTAATTTGCATATCAAAAACTCACTACTTTGTGCGAAAGAATTCTCAAAATGCAGGCGTTAATCGTGCTGAAAAAGCACATCAGTGCATAGTTTATACACCAATGAGGTCACAAATTGCCTCAAACCCGCGGGTATATCTCTAGCTTCCATCCACCAACTTCTTAAAAACAACGCAAATCTATGTGTTTGCTCAATTGCGCTCGTGTCAAAGATTATTTGCATGATTCTTAGAGTTGACCAAGATCTCCTTTTGACCGTTCAACTTCGTTCGTTTATCTTCTACGTTGAGGATTTTAGGTTTTCACAGCAACTGAATGAAGATTAGATGCCGAGTTGTCCTAAATCGTTGCGTAAACGTGATCGGTCGTAACGCTTGCGCGCTTGCGTGACTTACAAAGTAGACAAAGGTGATCGGGAGGCGCCTTCTCGATAGCTTACGTTGAAATATCAGGTCATGAACTACGCACAGAGTGGAGAAGATCAAAATTAAAGAATAAAACTTGGCACTCTGGTCATAACAGACAGGTCGCGTTGCTTAAAAGGATACAAAAACAAGTTAAAATAGGTTGCAGTGTTTATATTTACAAAACAACAGGCATACACTCCGAAACAATTCTTGGAGTTTCTCCCGAGATTTAGTATGAACTAACCTACTACTATATTTAGTATGAACTAACCGATGAACTAACCCTCCTTTCTGCAAATTTGTTTTCGTCATTAATGATGTTACGCTCTTACTGGGACCACAACGGTTTGAGCGACAAACTCGACATTTCCCTGCGACCATTAAAATCAACTGGACAAACCCAGCTTGATGTATTGCCTGACGTGATCGTGCAAACTTTTCTCTTTGTCATACGACCTGTTTCGCAGGTTCTACAAGTTGGAACCAAAATTTAAGTCCGTTCAGTTTGGACATTTGCACCGTAATTTGCACTAAAGAAACTGAAGGAATTCAATGAAACTTTTTTCCGACGGGAAGTTGAGAGGACCGCTCTTGGCGAGAGTGGCACTTAAAATTAATTGCAGACGGTTTTTAGGCCGCTTGTCAACCAAAGTAATGACACCATTGCTTAAACAAATTCATTCTGAAACCAATATTCTTCTGTCAACCAAAGTGATTTGAGAGAGAGAAAAGAGAGGATTAATAAGTTATTTATCGGCTTGAGGTAGTGACCGACGTCTTTGCTTAAAAATACTGCCCGGCCGGTAAAACTAGATGTATTTATGAAAGATGGCAACGAAAGTACTAGTAGGGATGTACTCGGCGACTCACATAAGCGTTATCGTTGCCCGTGGGCAGAGATAGGAAAATACTGACCGCGTAAAGAACCAATCAGATTGCAGGATTTGTTACCGGGCCCTCTGAGAAAAAAATAATCTCTCCACTTTAGTCGCTTGGTAACAAAAGTTTTATATTTGGAAAACTCTTCAGAATGATAATTAAAAGTAATCTCCCGATTTCCAAAAATGCTTATTTTATCGTCATTTTCACAAATTTTCACCTCTAAAATTGACAATTTGAAGTTATTTAAGTATTTAACTTGATTCTCTCATATTAAAAAAATAGCCGACGTAATCCATAATTTGTCTTCGTACGCGCCACTATGCATCATTCATGCCGTTCAACAAGATTCGCCGCATAGTTGAAGCCATGGTAAATCTCCTAACTGCCCTTTTTCTTCTCTCTACCCCATTGGGAGTTTTCGCCAGGATATTAATGTTCCTCGAGATCAATAACGTTTTTATTCTTCATCTACGTCAGTGTAAAGTACTAAAAGTAGGCGAAAGACTAACTTTGCAATCGAATAAACGAGAATCCCAAAATTGTGCAAGATACTGAAGTACCAATCGAATGAAAGAGAATCCTAAGTGCGCGGGATACTAATGTAACTTACGAATGAAGGAGAATCCTACATTTTGCTAAGTTGTGCGAGACACTAACGTAACAATCGAATGAAAGAGAATCCTTAAAGTGCACAAAATACAAACGTAACAATTCAGTGAAAGAGGAATCCTACATGTGCGCGATATTCTAACGTAACAATCAAAAGAGAATCCTGAAAGAACGTGAGTTACTTACGTAACAGTCACATGAAAGAGAATCCTAAAAGTGCGCGAGATGCTGAGATAACTATCCAATGAAGGGAAACCTTAAGGTGTGCGAGATCCTAACATAACAATCCAACGAAGTTGAATTGTAAAATTGTTCAAAATATTTACATAACACTCATCATAATCCATCAATTATTTTTGCTTGCGCGTGATTGGCCTAAAACGCAACATTCCATGCGGCAAACGGTACAAGGTAAGCTATTCGTAGTCACAGTGGCCTCCATTTTTCGTTGAAAAATATGTTCGTATTTTTGTCCTTGGAAATAATCTGTTCCTCGTAGCTCACAGCTCTCCTCGAGCTTCGCTCCCGAAAAACTGTTTGCATCTCGGAAACCATTTTTGCATTCGGCGCCTTTGTTTCTCTGTACCTTCGCAGTACAGCGATAGATCAAAGTGCTCTGTGAGCAAACTCGTGAATCGACAAATGATTTTTTGGATTATGTTTAATGTTATCTGGTATAGGGAATTTTGTGGTCGATTGTCATATCTAGAGTACGAGCAGTAGTGCAGTGTTCGCTAATGTAGCAAAGAAACAAAGTAACGTTGGGATAAGAAGGCATTATAATTAAAATGATCATGCTATTACATTTGACAAGGATGGATGATGATGTTAGTCGCCAATTTGGCGACTAACTTTCAGGATTTGGTCGCCAAAGTGAAAAATTTAGGCGCATTGGCGCCTGTATTAGGCGCAATTTCACGCCCTGTTAACGATTCCCTCTTTATCCAATGAGACAAGCGGGAACGAGTTTTGAGTGATATAACTAAGCCAAGACTGCCACCATCATTTTGGATCTCCGCCTAAGTAGATTTTAGTCACGTGTTAGGCAACGTATAATCAATAACAAGATAGAATTTCATTTCAGGCCTATTTATCAATTTTGTGGTGTATAACTTTCGCATTTTAGTACGTAATATGTATTTTGAATCTTCAAATTGTCTTGAAACTTAAAAGAAAATTGTTCTTTAAAAATTCACTGAAAATTGGTCGCTAAAATTGTTTGTTTAGGTGTTATTTGATTTTCGTGTTAACTTGTAATTTCGTCAGTCGCCGGCATCTTTTGTTGCTTCACACAGGAAAAACACACGATACGAAGCGTAATGATCGATATTGTCTTCAATCTCACGCCATAACAGAAAAAGCTTTTGAACATCTCTAAACTCCGAGCGCTTCGCAGTAAGTGATTGTTTTCAAGTTTAAGGTTGTAAATTACAATTTTATGAAAAACGAAGGTTGTTCTGTTATTTCAGTGTGAATCCTTGCATGCCTGCCAGTCGCTGGCGCCGCTTGTCGAAACTAAAACGAAAAAAAAAAACTCTTATATTATTATCATTGGCTTCTTTTTCACCCCACCACTATTCTTAGCAACAAAGGTCGCCATTCCGTTTGTTTATTGCTCGCCAAAAACTATCAAATGCACCCAAAAGCCTAAGATCGAAAAAAAAGTTTACAGGAATCGACCAATCGAGCGAGCGAGCGAGCGAGTGCCATTCCCCATATCGTATCTACAACTCGCTCTTGCGCATGCGCGCAATTCACGAGTTAAAAAATGGAGCACTTAAAAACTATCGAGGGAAAAAGAACTTGAAATTTCGCGACTATACTCAGAAACCTCAAAATCACTCCACCGACAAAACAAAAACAAACATAATTTTCATACCAATTCTTGGAGGGAAAAGACATGTTATTTTTTGAAGTATGATCACTGAGGCTATTTGGAAAACGCGACCCCAATCCACCCTGGGGACTCCATGGAAAAGGAACTGTAGCCTTTCCGTTCAGACAAATTTTTCGGATTATTTTGGATGAGGGAAACATTGTAATAACTGAAAAGAATAAAAATAAATGATCCCGAATCCCCTTAGTCCGTAGATGGCATACTCCACTAAATGGATGGCAACGCGAAAGATGTCAACGCTTCTTAGGAGTGAAAATAATTTTTTCTCCTTTATAAAGAAACCACGGATTAACTACGAGTCAACTTCAGCTTGGCACAAAAATTCGGTAGAAGAATACAGGTGTTCAAGGCCTTCATTAGTCATCAGTTTATCTAGGTGCGCCCTCTGTGGAGAATTTGGTTTCCTCCAAGGCGGAGATTCAAATGGAATAGTCAAGTACTATGATAAATACATAATCCTACAAAGTTATCATTATCATGAATACTGTCTTAATAATTCGTGTACTAAATGTCCACGACATTATCTTTATCCAGCTTTGCAAGGAACAGATGAAAGATATAACTGGATGAAACTACCTTGCACGAAACAACACTGAGGGAAACAAAGCCAAATGAGTACAGAAGTACAAAGCACCCATCAGAGCAAGTTAATTTACAAATTCCATGAACCCACTTGTAAAACGACTTAACCGCCCGCGGTTTCGGATTGCTTAATTCGTAGGAGATAAATGCTCAATTTCCGTACACTGATGTCCAGTCACCGGAAAAATAGTTTTTAAAGGATCTATAGCTTTTAACATTTGGGATGCAAGTGCTGTTGGAATGAATTTGGTGGTATGTCGACTTCTGCTCACTAAAAATATTTATGCAAATTAGGATAAGGAGGACCTGAGATCGCTTGGCATTTATTAACTGCAATTTATTATAGAATATGACATTTACGCAATTTAGTTAGCTATGTTCACAGTGAAACGCACGTGTGAGAACATTTGACGAAGTGGCTTTTACCTGAGAATTTTAAGAAAAAAAAATAAGATTGTGTGACAATTGTTATTGTGAGTCATTCGGTTGAGACCAAGAAACTACGAGTGTTTCTTCTTCGATATAACCAATCCTAAACCGCGGGTCGTTAAGTCGCTTCACACGTGGGAGTTGATGGGTGCTTTGACTAGAAACAGTTTTTCAGAAATGAAATTAAAGCGAAAGGCACAGGTTAGCTTCAACTACAAACTTAATGAAGAAATGAATATACATGGATGTTGAATCAACCCACAATGATAAAAAAATGATCGAAGCGTGCAAGTATGTTGATATACGTGCAGAGGAAAACAGCACATAATTCGAAAATCGCTAAAGACGTGTTCCTCGATCGAGAAAAACGGCGTATAAGTTAGCTCGAATTTCCGTGTTTGTTGACCAAATGACAAATTTAATTCTTTTCATCAGATTGATGGGACAAAGACTTCAAGTGGACAACCCAATCCTTGGCAAATGAAGCGTAGTTTCGGCATCGAACTGATGAAGACTCAGTTTCTTTTAGGGCCAAGGACAAGTATTGAGCTTTTTGGAAAGACAAGGTTTCTTTCGTAATTCAAGCGGTAACCTTGCATTTGAGTTTTATTCATAATATTTCATCCACAGATGTTTGGATTCTCAAGACATGTACATAATTTTCGAATTCGAATTTCGCTTAGACCTCTAATTTCACAAGCGAAAACTATGCCCCATGAGTCAGGAGAGGAATCTAGAGTTATCATCATCACTAATGACATCTTAACAATTTTCCATAACATTACCTTTGTCGAGCTTTGCCGGGAAAGGATAAAATATACAAGTAGATGCTGAATGAATCTTGTACGCACGCCAACACTGAGAGAAGAAAACCAAATATATTCACAAGGAACCGCCCATCAGAACAAACTAACTGTCACGGACCGTGCACGGTCAATTCGAAGTTAATGCTCAACTACCGTAACCTGATGTCCAGTCGCCGAAAAGGATCCCTTTTAGTAAGTGATGCTAGCTCTCCCCCTCTCGTACCCTCTGGTACGGTGGAAAATGACAGGTTCGTTTATTTGAAGGGGAGATATTGATCTAGATGACTACTCTTCTCTAACCGAATTACTCTAGTAACTGTACCGTGGATGATTTTGTTTGACATGTTGCATAGGTAAACACATTTCGATTGTCGACTGCAGAAATGCCGCATAATTTTAGGTACCTTCATCTTCTTTCAAACATTGATGGGATAGGAAAGTAACTCAGAGAAACAGCACGGTTTCTCAAAGAGTCCTGGCTGAAAGTTATAACTCAGGATAACAATACCGCCAAACCATAACTGCCTGCGGTTATCGTGAGTCACTCGGTTGAGACCAAGAAGCTGTAAGAACTTCAATTAGAATGCAAGAATGTATCTGCTGTCAGTTGTTGAAACTGTTACGGTATTTTTCAAACCGCCAGAAAGATACAACTCGTACAACTCAACTACTTTATTGACCAACGTAATAACTACGAAGCGATATCGACAACCAATACAATAACTATCTTTTTCGCTTATCTACGGAGCGATATAAATGTTAATACAATCAGTATCCCTATAACTTAGAGCCCTTTACAAATAATATCACTTAAATCTCAGTGCACTACCGCACAACTCACAGTTCTCTTGAAAATCTTTAACAAACTGTCGACGTCCGTAATTCTTTCTCTCACGTAGCCTTCCACACGGCTTTCAATTCCAGTAAACAACTCTGTCCGGCTCTCGCTCCTCTGGGCTCTTCGCAACAGCAGTTATAGCTCACTAAAAGGCTTCCCTCTTTAAGCTAGCGTGACTCCTTATATATCTTTCAGAAAAGTTCTAGAATGTTCTAGAGATCTGTAATATTGTTATTTTTAGAAACATTACACTATGATTACATCATAACAAAATATGCTGAGTCACGGTTCTAGAAGGTTCTCCTTAAAGTTCTCGCTTAGTCATCATGACTAAATGTTCTAGAAACTTCTTCGTTCTATTTTTAATAATTATGTAACGCAACGCACTCTAAAAAACATGGGCGCTCTCCATAACAAAACGAAAGGCTTGAACAGTGTATGGTGAAAAGTCAGAAATGGGATCAAAGCGAAAAGCACGGACTAGGCACAACCACAAATTTAATGTGAAGACCCTGAGAGAGACAGCGAAGTTTGTTTTGATGTTTGTTAACCGGATGATAAATTACTTTTTAGCGATGGAACAGAGACTTTACCTATCATTACTTCTTATTTATTAGCCCCACACGATTGCAACTGTTTTTACATATGATTTCTTTTTCATAACCGCAATGTTCAAATATCCCTGATAAATCAAGTGTTTCGCACAAAGCATTCCAAGTCCCAAGTAAGCTTGTTACAAATAATTACACCTAAGTCTTCCTACTTGGGTACACGCAGTAACTTTTTGGAGCTTAAAAGATAGTCTTGAAGTAACGGCGCCTTCTTACAATATCAACTCGTATAATCATGGAAAAGGAATAAACAAAATATTATTAATTTATCATTTCAAAATTTGGTCTTTCATATTAAAAGAAACGTAAGTTTCAAGGGGTGTAGGCAAGGGAAGCCGTCTAACTCCCTCAAAAATATTTTTATAATTCAATTTGAGTTGGTTACGTATCACACAGCGACAAAGATGGCTTAGCTGTCTGACATTTCGAGAACATTCCATGAGCCAGGCCTGAGTATCACGTGATATGGCACAAAAGAGAGTTGACCCCCGACCCAAGGCTCCAAGGCTAACCACAGCTTGTGCGTCACATAACATGCGGCAAATGTCCAAGCGTTGATTCTCAGCGGCTGTGACAAGGGCTGTTTTTCCAAAGACCGTCTCAATACTAGGGTCTCCATGATAAGCAAGAATCAGACAAACGCACTCCACATCTTTGGCCAGATGCAAGGCGGTTCGTCCATTTCTGTCTTGCAAATCAACATCAGCGCCAAACCGACATAAAATCTCCGTAGCTGACACTCGTTCAGACTTACTGCGCCCGTATTGAGCATACATCAGCGGTGTCGCTCCCCAACAGCTCGCCAGATTTAAAGGCGCTCCGTGACAACAGAGTGCTTCCAATACGTCAAAACGGCCGTATAGTGTTGCCATTGCCACAGGTGTCTTTCCCATGCAGTCTTGCGTAGACATGTCGGCCCCATTCTCCAAAAGAATCTTAACACACGCGGCAGATTGGGCAAAATGCAGAGGCGTCATACAGGGGACTGAGCACGTGCTAGAAATAAACGAACCGGAAGTGATTTCATCTGATTTCGTACTCCATACGGCTTCTCTGTTGTTGACGTTTGCCCCGTGACAGCAAAGCCAATTTACGACAGCGATGTTATCATATTCCACGGCTATTCTGAGTGGCGTGACAGGAAGCCCGTGAAGTGAGGTCCTGAGGCTCGCCAGAAAGTTGACGTCTATCAGTCCTAACGTTTACATGTAAGATCTTATTAGGTCATCTCCTATTTCATATCGCAATGAATCATCTTTATATCATTACGACTGCACTGCTCTAAAGGCTCAATGATACGTCGCGTCCCGCTCTGGCGAACTCATCACTGGAAATGAAACTTATAATTCTAAAACTGAGGCCATCAGAAGAAAATTTAAAAAAAAGATTGAAATTGAAGACAGTAGTTTTTAAAATAAGAGAAGGGAAATTTTGATTTTTATTTTAAAATCGAAATCTGATTATTTTAATTGATTAGTTTACCACGCCGCACATTTGAAAAATCTAAATAAGAAACTATAACTAGTAATTAATCACAAAGTTCTCTTTTTTTCCCATCCGGTGCTCGTTCTTGGGAAGGGGTGATTTACAAGTTTACTCACCATATTTTGTCAAAACTGTCAAGCAGCGCACAGATCCTGCGAACGACGCAAACACAAACATTTCTTCAAAGTTTTTCATTGTTAATTCCAAAGGATTCGAGCCTCTCTTTGTCGCTTGTTCGCTTAAAATCTTATCCAGCTGCTGGTCTTCATTTTTCAGAATTAATTCCAAAATGTAATCCATAAATTGGCCGCCTCGCATGTAGTTCGATTCATCAAGGTTCATACGCAGTGAATTGAGATGACGCTCCAATTAAAGTCGAAAACATAAGAAACGAGCGTTCGATTTCTACTTATTCAGAAATTTGCATTACCATAGGACAAAGAACATCTGAAGATGCGTGATAAATTATTCAGTGTATCACAACTCTCCTCGGCGTATTATCAAATGAAAGGGAAAGGTTTCTAAGGAAAATGTAATTCTGCGTCGATGGGGGGCAATAACAGAATAATTGGTATTATATCTTAGTTGTTAATGTAAATTGGCCACCGTTGGCTCTAACGAAGGGCTTACGCTCGAAACTTCAGCTTTAGAAACTCTTAACGGTGGCAATTTACTTTATCCACTCAGTTGATAAACTTAATTATCCAACAATTCTTGCGTCGAGTTTAACCAGTTTATCCGTCGACTTTTATATTCATAGGTTATTTTGCGGTTGGTGAGCGCGTACAAGCGAACCAACTGCAAGTAACTTATTTATTATATACATACCGAGATTCATAAGTGAACAGAACTCAAAGATAAACTTATCTTTATTTTCTTTCAAAGGAAAACAACGCGCGGTGAAGCCGCCTCACTGTTCGAGAGTTGCACTGAAATGGCTTCCTTGTAAAATACTTTACATTTAAATTATTTAGCAAAAGTCCCGTTAAAAGGTAGAACTAATTATATTAAAAAAAAGAAATCCTGAAAATATGTCGAGATAGTTCTAAGGAAGTTCAAAATTTGAAATGCAGAGGTGAAAACCCAAGACTTCATCCAGCTCTTGAAGAGTCAATTCGTCCATTTGTCTCAACTCGCCTTTCAAAACAAGAAATTCGTGGAACAGAGCAACATCGTGTTTGGTCTTTTGGTGTTTTCATTTTCCTGTCCGTCTATGAACTCTTCTACTGATGAATCTAGGCTCGGGTTTGAAGACATCTTTCTAAAGAAAAATGCGCCTGACTAATATGCTCGTTCAATGTAAGGTTGCTCGAAATGGTCAGACCTAGTGGTTTAGCACTAGACACCCTCTCTAGTTCATTACCATGAAAAACTGTGGCTTATCCTTTACAAAAGATATCCTGAGCTCCTTACATTTCTCGCTATTGAGGTGGACTCTATTCTGCGTAGACCACTCCGCAACCTTATGCGCAATCTCTGGGGTACAATTTCGGTTGCCCTTGGCAACGACTTCAGATACGGTCATATCGTCAACGTACTTCCGTACATTAGCTAAATTGTCAACATATAAATCATTTATAAGTACAAGAAATGGTCATGGGTCTAAGTTTTTCCCTGAGGGACCCCGGAGGGCAATTATTCTGACAGATAGGAGGAAATTCACCAAACCTCTCCCATTTTTAAATTCCATCATTACATTAACAAGAGTTGCATTAAGCATAGTTGCAAAGAACTCTTATAAAACTACTTTCGTTTTGGTTTATTTTGATTACATTACATAGACACATGGATCAGTCTTTGATTGGAACATCCGAGAGGCCCTGTCGAAATAATAAGAGCTGCCCTTAGCGCTGCGATTTAAGTATAACCATTCAAAAGTTCGAAGTACAGAAGTCATAGAAGAGGAGCTTTAACTTTCCTTTTGATTACTTTTCGACAAAAAAGGAAAATTTAGCCAGGCAAATAAATAAATAAACAAATAAATAGATAAATAATGGATGAACAAATATGAATGAAAATTGAAGAATGAAAATAAATTGATAAAAACGAACGAGTGAAGAAGAAATGAAGGATAGAATTTCCGAATATCAAATGAAAACGTGGTGTGAATGACACTGCACCAACTATATAATAAAAATTGACACATGGCCTGTGTAGCTAGGGGTTGAATGCGTGCTTTTTAAAAACACCAAATGGCAGAAGGGGAACTAGTTGACTATTTACAAGTATGGTAGAACTGTTGAGTTTGGAACAGTTAAAAAGCAAATCCAGACAACTGTGAATGTGTGTTTCGAACTTGGAACTTCCGCATTGCGAGCACTATGCAGTCACTCAGCCGCGCTTTCTCTACTGGCAAATTGAATCACTTTAGCCCACTAACAAGAAGTCAAATTCAAATTTTATATTCTTTTAAGAAAGTGAATGCTTCATCAGGTGCTTACCCCAAAAAGATTCCGAACGGCACTTCAAAAAAATTCATCCAGCAAATCGTTCGACCATGGTCGTTCCTCAGGGTTCCTACAATTGAAGCAAGTATGAATAGTTCATCCTTACTACTTCTAACATTTCCATATACGGTTTTACTATACAAACCAAGTCAAAGCAGCCGCAATAAGATCCTTTGTAGCTTTTGATGTATCCTTCGGCAACTTTGGTACCGTTGGCTTAGATCCAATACGGAAGATGGCCGCCGCTGCTTCGAGGTCACCCAGCGGAGGGCTTCCCGTCAACATTTCCACAACGGTACAACCGACACTCCTTTAGGAAAGAAAGAAACCAACTCTTTGAGACCAGACTTAAACAATGATTTAAATCAATTTTAATCTTCATACTCTCATGAAACTTGATCCTCTCTTTCATAAAATCAGATCCAAGGAAAGGACTGATAGGCTCGACGTAACAACAGACATCGGCGGAATAGGACGAATGCGAAGGAACAGGTCTATCACAAGTAGTTAAACAGCTAACTACGCAGCATTCGCACCTTTGTCCCTTCCAGCACTCTCTCTCTCTCTGTCTCTCTCTATCTTTCTCTGTGTGTTTTACTCATTATGAAGACAGTTAAACTTACCAAATGTCTACCTTTCTACCGTATCCTTCTCCCCAGAATATTTCTGGTGCCATCCAGTAGGGAGTGCCGCAATGGGATAGAAGAGTGGTTTTGCTCCCAATTTTCTGAGTGTGGATGAAAGAGACCAATATTCTTTTAAGAAACGGACCTTTGGAGGGTAAACATTTGAATTTCACGCCAAATTATCTTTCTCGCCGAGAGTCGAGAGGAGCGGGGATGGCTAATTTGTTTTAAATTTTGCTCTTACCACTTTGTTCTAAACCAATGACCCCACAAGGCTCCCCACTGGTCAAAATCAAAGACAGTTTCGGACGTTCAGGATGGGGTTTGCGAGGAATTATATGCAACATTTGAAATTGCCGAATTGCAAGTAAACAAACAAATTTTCCACCACGAAATGTAAAATACCGTTTATAACTACCCTGCTCAAAGATAGCAAAGCCCTATTTGTGGCGTGTAAAAATTTGTGAAGAATTTCTTCGTGTGATCACATAATGGTTTTTTACAGTAATAAAATCCATCTACAAGTTTTTATATCTGTTTATCGCGGCTTATCGTCTTCAGCCTGTAAATTTTTTCAGGAAAAGTTAGTAATGCTGTCTGTTTGTGAGGCTTAACTGAGAAATGCATTGGAATGATATGTGTGATATTGCCCGTGTGCATTTCGTGAGAATCCTATCCCCGCAAAATCAATCAAATGAAGTGCGCGTTCTTTCGGTATTCTGTCAATTCGCCACCACAACAGCAAAAAGACTCGCCACCACTGAAAGTCAAATCGCCACCGGTGGCGATTATTTCATTTAATACGAGCTTCACACGAAGGCTACACAAAACGAAAACATCAAATCGCCACCGGTTTGACCTTCAGTGGTGGCGAGTTTGTTCAAAGGATGTAATTAATTGAAAGGATCCTAAATATCATAGAATTGTACCTGAATTATTTTCGATAGTCCGAAGTCTGCCAATTTTACATTTCTATCTTGATCTAAAAGGACGTTTGATCCTAGGAATATGTGAAAGAATCAATTAGAGATTTATAAAGACTTCAGGTAATGCACAACATGCATTTGACATAAGAGTGGAGTTTACCCCAGCTTAAGTTGTTTAATATCGGTATCAGATATCACCGAATGATATCTCTTTATTGTGCATTAAGTACTTGAACTATGTGAGGTAAATTTGAAAGACGATTGGAAATAAAGACCACTAAGAGGACGAAGACACAAACTGGCATCTCAGACAATCATTTGCATGATAGCCGCTGACCAATGTATTCATCTATTGCACCTTTGATGTCCCTATGAATAACGTTTTCTGAATGTAGAAAAGATACTCCTTCCAACATTTGCTTGGTGTACTTGCGCGATTCCCTTTCAGAGAGAACTTTTTTCTCCTTTATGTGATCAGACAATGATCCCTATATAGAATCAGAAAAAGTCAAAGTTCACCGCAAGAAATCGATTAGAAAAAGCGTTATCACGCAGCTGTATCCTAAGCTATAGTAAAACTTAAGTTTATTGATTTCAGTAACGCCCCTCATCCCAATTAATATCCTTCAAGAATTTAGAACACTCAAAAGGTTATTTTAATCATTCATTAACTTCAGAGGCATTTAATGTTTCTCTTCTTTAAACTTACCCCTGTCATCAATTCCATAAATAGATGGAGATGATTGTCTTTCTCAGCGCTTTCAAACTAGGCCACAACTCGGTCGTGTCTGATTCTTTTCAAAATATTGATTTCATTTTTGAGTTGCATCACCTCCTGGAATTTCGAAAGAATAAATTTTTCAAAATAAATTAATTATTTGTGAATTTGAAGAGAGGTATCATTTAAAGTGATACACGAATTTTTTGATGCAGCAGTAAACCGTAAAGCTAAAAATCTGACGTTTTCTTAAAAGAAAACATTTACATCAAAGGGTACGAGACTAACCTTTCGCGATCTAGTGTATTGAGGCTCTATCTTGACTATTTTTACAGCACACAGGCCTCCATCGCTTTCACGTGGAATATTACACTTATACACCTGAAAAAAATTAATCTGAATTTTATCAACCAATCAGATTACTTGAACCATTCTGACAAGAATTCTGATTGGCTTGTTGTAGCATGCTAAATGAGAGTGTAGGGTATGCTGACGACACTGTTGTTCGCTTTGAAAATAAAGTTTAAAGTTTGTTTTGAAAATTGAAAGTAATGCATGGGGAATTCAACAGATTCTTTATTACAAATCAAATAGAGAAGCCTCAACTGTGCTCTGTACTGTTGTAAAGAACTTATGAAGCGCTTGAGCACTCAAGACTACGTCTCGTGTTTCTCCCTACACTTCTTTCGTGCTCTAGCTGCTTCCTGCGTGCTTTACATTTTGTTCCACGCACTGCAAAAATATTTGAAGTATAATAAACACAGCAGCCTCCATTTGGCAAGACATATGATCTTATATTTGAACTTGGACATCATCTGTTCCTCGAAGCTCACGGTTTTCCTCGACCATCTCTCTCGGACAACTTTTCGCTTCTCAGAACAGACAATGTCCGCCGATAATAATGAAGGCTATTGTTCATTTATCGCAGTTACTAACCCTTGTCGAGATAGAACAAATGTTCTCTTGCCCTTGTATAGCCTGCGGAGCAGGCGTAATTTTGGCGAGCGAGTGCTCAGTAATTTCATAACGAAAATTATGGCCGCCATCTTTGATAATAATGGCAGCGGAAAGCTGTGGAGAGATATTAATTTGTACCAAGGGGGCGGTCGACGGTCAAAAATAAGGAGAGGGGTGGGGGTGGGGGAGTGAAGATTACGCCTGCCCGAAGTCATCGTTATTTTGCGGAGGAGGTTTTGTCGATGTCATTTCTTTTCTGGCCGAAAAAAAAACTGCCTTACCGTTTCATTCTTCAACTCTTAGTGTGTTTGTTTTTGTCGGAAGACAGTGCTTCCGGTTTTTCATTTAACTCATTTTTATTGGTTATCTGCCTATTTCCGGAAATGCAGTGAAGTGCAACTAATCAGGGGGTGTATGCCATTTTAACAGCCTCGTTGGGCAGACGTCTTTTCGCCCTTCCCCCACCCCCTACCTCTACCGTCCACTCTAACTACTGCAAATCAAATATGTCTGGTCGGATAAACGATCGCGAGCTTATAACGTCAGCTTGCACTAATAAGACGCCTGCACTGCAGGCTAGCCCTTGTATTTCTCAGATTACAGTATACTTGTTACTCTGCAGTCTAGCGACCATGATTCCAACCTCCGCTAGGTTAGAACTAACTCGAGCTCACTGTTGACTGAAAAATTGGGTTACTCTTTCAGATTGCTCAGTTTCAGTGCGGAGCACATTTTAACCAAATATTATAGTTTGTCACGTCTCACAAAATGCCGAGTACAATCATGTTATTTTCCGGCATATATTTACTTTTATGTCAAATTCTTGATTACATTAAAAGTTAACGTACCTTGCCATAAGCTCCCGCTCCGATGCATTCATCCACTTTCCACATACGAAAAGGATGGGCTACAAGGAAATTTGTGAGTGCGTTCAATTTTTGGGGTTTCTTAAACAATTTTACTGAACATACAACGACTTTTACGGAAAAGTTTTCAGGACTGACTATTTATGCGCCATATCTTGTGTTTAGTGTTTTTTCCCTTAGATTGACTATTACAAGATCAAACTTTACAGTGCCAAGACCCAAGAGGAAGAATACCATTACTAGGTTCGCACGGAGTAACTAACAACCTAGTTTGCTCGAGCTGGACTGGGGATATTGGTTCGAGGTTACATGCAACAAACCGGACATTTTTGCAAAACAGTTGTAGACCAAAAACAGTAAGTTACCTTTCAGATAAAACAATTGTGTTCCCTGACTGTTCAAGTTGGGTAGACGTGAAAGGCTCTATTACAAGAAGATAAATGTTTTAATTGGTTTCTATTTCCTGATGTTTCGCTTAGCTCTTCAACATATCACTCGATTTCGCAAGAGAAATACCGAAACATGTAAATAAAGATATATGGCTTTACTTTTTATACCTTGACAAGAGGTAATAAGCTTCGCTTGAAATGATAAGCCATCGAAGAAGGCCGTCGAATGTTTCCTTCTGTTGATCATGAATATTCGTGAGTAAGCTTGATGTTGAAATAACAAAACGCACTCTTTCCTACATACCATTGTTTCTCTTACTTCGGACGCCTCTGTGTCGAGGAGCAGTGGCGTCATTGAAGCATGGAAGAAAGCGGAAAGTTAAAATGCAGTATGATGGAGATTAATGATTCTCCTCTTCACCAGCCTCGCTACATCAGTGAATTATCAACTAACGTAAGTTTTTCATGATATGTCTTAAAAAATCATTTTATTGAAAATCTCCCTATGAAGTTTTTGACTAATGACACCAAGCACTAAAAATTGAATTTCCAAATGATCAGTATGTTGTCTATGTTGATGTTTCTTATATAACTCTATTCACTAGCGTTACTATAAAAAATTCTAGAAAAAAATTGGTTTCGTTCGCAGTATTGACTAGAGTCTTGGACCAAAACTACTGAGTGACCTTTGATAAACTTCTATTTGCTTCTAATCTAGAGTTCAACATACTCTTCCTTCACTTCATCAAAAAACTCTGCGCCTACAACACTCACAATACGAAAAAAAAGTAAGGAAAAGCACAAGTTCAACTGCGAGGTATGAGCCCTTGGCCACGACATGTTCTCAACTGTGGGTCATAGGCGTAAAAGTATTTCTGACATGTAACTCATAACAATGAAATGCAGAAATCATGATGGACACACTGATGGACTAAACAGCCGAGAAGAAAAAATAAAAATAAACACTTGATCACACAAACCCTCAGAAGAATACTCAGTGACGGATGACAAACTGATTTCCCTTTTCTTCTTGTGTAGAATTAAAAAAAGTTCCTGCCAACAACACTTGCAAGGCAAAGGAAAAGTAAGGGGAAGCACAGTTTGCACAAGTTCAACTGCGCGGGTATGAGCTCATGGCCGCGACATGTTCTCAATTGTGGGTCGCATGTATTACAGTTCTTTTGACATGTAGGTCATAACGATGAAATACAGATACCTAGATGGACTTACTAATGGACTAGACAGCTGAGAAGAAAAAACAAAAATAAACACTTGATCACGCAAACCCTCAGAAGAACTAGCCTCAGATTCCGGTGACGATGAATTGTTCTGAAAGAAAACGTTTGCATAAGTATACCAAATTCCACTTTGGAGCTAAATTGTTGACATAGCCAGCATTATACTAAGAATATGATCGCCGCTCTGAGAAATGTAAATGCCACGATAAATGAGAGACATTAAAGAACACTCTCTAATTTTGATCTGACTAGCTGGCCAATGGATAAGAAGATCGTGTTAGGCCTTGTGCTTCTTTTTAAATCGAGGAGACTTTGGAAACGAGAACAGAATCTGAAATCAATCGAAACAAGTATTCCATAGTGCATCAGAAACAAACAAACATACTCCTTACCTCTGATAATGTGGATCCGGTTGTTGGACCAGTAACGTGATAAAAGCATAGAAGAAAGCAAATTCTCTTTGTTAACGTTTTATAAACGACGCTATTTACTGAACGTTGTCGTTGAAAACTTCTCACAAAAAAAGAAACCTATTCACAATTCGAATTCTTTATTTAATATATCTTAGACTCAAAATACTCAGTGACGAATGATAAACTGAATTCCCTTTTCCTCTGGTGTAGAATTTCCCTCACTTCATCAAAAAATTTTGCGACTACAACACTTGCAAGGTGAAAGAAGTCGTGAAAAATTACAGCTTATGTCCGTAACACGTTATCGATTGCAGGTCATGAGTATAAGAGTACTTTTTTCACGTACGTCGCAAGTACCTCAAAGTTGAAGTACAAATATATATATTGAGATAGGAAAAAAACAGAGAGACTATAGTTTCATCCCTACAAGCCTGTTTCGTGATTGCTCACTCATCAGGGGATTTTATTCATATCAATAAAATCAATAAAATCCCCTGATGAGTAAGCAATCACGAAACAGGCTTGTAGGGATGAAACTATAGTCTCTCTGTTTTTTTCCTATCTCGATATATATCGCGTTCTACTTCTGCGTATCGAGCACTGTACCACGGAAAAATCAAAACACAGACTTATATATGAAATATGCCCGCTATGTTACAAGATTGGCACTCAGATTCATGACATGGCAAATTTGAACATATATTTTAAATATATATATCCCTTTTCTTTTCTCATCACAAAGAAACACTTTCTCGTATATATATTTATACATACAGATAAGTTGGACATTTACCTTTAAACCAGGATGAGAAGATCGTGCGCCTCTTCCTCTGAAGTTGACACGAACATCCCCGGAAGAAATTAAAACGTTTTGATAAGGATACCAAACTATATTATAAAGCTTAACTAAATTTAATGGCGTTACACATGTACTGTGGCCGATGCTTTTGGGAACTTATAGCCCTCAGTAATAAAAAATTGACTACTTGAAATTATTCTGACCACCAGGACAATAACAGTGAAATCCAGGTTAGAACTTGTGATATTTTGAACTTGAGGGGACTTAGGAAACGAGAGCAGAATCGGAAATCGAAACAAGAAATTCCATGGGTCCATTTTAGTTGCTTACTTTTTCCTTATGGTTGGCTTGGTTAAAACCAATTTTATTCAGCTATCGCTCACTCGATTTTGCAAGAGAAATACTGAAACTTATTAATTTAATCATTTTGCTTTACATTACTGAGTACCAAAAATAAAAAATAAAAACAAAAACCAAACCAACAGCCAAGGGTTGTTCTTACCTTAGGCGACTCTGATTCTGGGACGGAAGCATAAACGTAGTATGGAAGAAACAAAAAAATCAAAATGCAGTATCATTAAATTAAGATGAATATCACAGTGCTAGAGCCAGTGCTTAAAAGAACAAACTTTTTTACAAGTGTGTTAACCAAGAAGTTAAATACATTGTTGTTGAGGTTGTGTTCTTCAATGACACTCGCATTTTGTTAAAAAACGGCCAGGTATTTTTGAAGCAACGTTTGACGAAATGTTCAATGGAAGAAATGATAAAATATTAATTTCGAGACAAAACCAAATACGTATCGTTAATGTGATTCTGTATAAGAGTTTTTGGAGGTGGCAAAATCCCAGCATTGAACGGATTTTATGACACTGGACGGCAAAGGATACCGTCGGCCTGTTGGTGTCATTATTTCCTCCGTTCTAAATGCGCATGCGTGAATCGTGACTTAAGCCTTTTTAAAAAATATTTCAAAGACAATTAGGTACTCGAACCGCATTTTTGGAGTTTTAGTCAAACGCCACTCAGTAACGAATGATAAGTTTCTATCTGTTTTTCACCTAGAATTAAACTCTCATTTCTCCACCTCATTAAAAACTTTTACCGCGACGAGACTCGAAAAAGAGTTAGGTAAATCACTGTCGTATAAGTTCAATCAGTGCTCGTTATGAGCCCATGGCCACGACACGTCTCCACCAGTAGGTTATGGGTATATCAGTACTTGTGACGAGTAGGATGTTACTTTTTTGCATCAAAATTGATATATGGACAGTCGAGAAGGGCAAAAGAAAAATAATTATTCGCTAACGCTTACCTTCAGAAGAAGGAGAGTTCGACCTACACTTCGTCCTCAGTGGAGCTAAGGCTGGACGTACCAGCATTTTTACTTGGGCATCCTGTGGAAAAACCCAAGTCTAAAAATTACCATTTGGTTGTCATATATCTTCTAAAAAGGCTCTTCCAGTGTTTCTGCGCACGCGTTTCAACTGTATTATCACGCTCCGACAATCTAAAACATAAGCGTGCGTAGCATGCAAAAGTTATTTTTTTAGCTGGGCGAGTTGAGATGGGACACTTTGGTTCACTTTCAAACGGACGAAAATATCGCATCACTTCGCCTTGAGAAAAAAAAAGAATAATTTATCTAAACTCACACAGGTACTTGGTGGTCTATTGTCTCAATACTTCTAAGCAAAAACAAAATGCATCGGTGCCACACTCACTGTTGTTTCCCTCACAGCCGTTGTTTGGTCTCGTCACACAGCGCCCTATATTCCCCGTTTGAGAGAGAGCACGTTGCGTGATGAGACCAAATAACGGTTGCAAAAGAGACTACGCTTAGTACCGTTCCTCTAACAGAGAGTAAATCGAAATTATTCATCTACAATATCACTCCACGTAATTTTACTACGAAAAGCATACTGAAACTCTGTTGCATCTCCAAATCTCCCTAGCCGAAGATATATTGCAATCTCGAATAATTGAAGATACATTGAACAAGAGAAAAGGATAATATTTCAAAGAGGGCTCCTTGATTGATTGTTGCCTATCTGGACTTTGCCCTCTATATGTGAAATACGTGATACAATGCAGGTTGTTTGAAAGGAATTAGTACGCGATTGGATTAAGTCCAAGGTAGCTAAAAGCCAAATTTATTCGTTGAAAAAGTCAAAAAGTTATCAGTAGCATTTACTTCCATATGAATTTTTCTCAGTGGGGTCGGATAATGCGGTTAGAATGCGTGATTGCATGCAGTTTGTTTACAAGGAAATGACACTTGAGGGAGCGAAGTCTAATTTAGCAAAATGGAATTTGATTGCACTAGGTTGCACAAGCAATAACAGCAATGCCGAATGTGTTTAAAAGTTGTGATAAATTTGACTGTTATATACGTGCTGAGATTCACTCCATGAGAAATTGTCTCTTAAAATTATAAACAGCTCAAATTCTGATTGGTCGAACGGTTTTCCACACAAGTGGGAAGTAATCTTCTGACTAATCACAGGCCGCAGGCGAAATATTTCATTAGTGAAAACAATCGTATCGGTTTTCCTGCCTTTCGTGGCGCTGCGGCTCGCCAAAATGAAGGAAAGTGAAGTTTAGCAACGTTCGTTTTTTTTTAAATTTATTTTTATTTTTATTTTTTTTATTATTATTATTTCTTTATTTATTTATTTTCTAATTTTTAGTTTTTAGTATCTAAGTAGGGGTTGAATTTTTAACATTTAATTGTAATGGGCAATTGAAAATTCTTATATTGATAATTGCGCAATATAAGGCTATAAATTATTATTATTATACTGTCTGGACTATTGATGACGTATTTGAATACACAAACAAAGTGGACAGTCTGGTATCATGATAACAATTGATTTTTAAAAAGCATTTGATTCCCTGAACCAGGAATTCACACTTTCAATTTTAGGCCATCCTTTATTCAGTGGATTCGAGGTATTGAAATGTTCTCCTTTTGCTGTTGAAATAACATGCTTTTTAAGTAACAAGTCCTCCTAAGGGCATTTGAGTTCCAGTTTGAAATGTTTTTCAAAATTCTCAGGTTTAAAATTGAACGAAGAAAAAACAGCATCCTCTCGCATAGGGGTCTATAACTTTTTGGAATCGTTCCCTCACGAAATTAAGCTATCAATTCAAATTTTGTGCCTTCTGACCATGATAAGTTGTTTAGGGAAAAAGCCAATCCTCAAATCTATTTAAGAGCTAATGTCTGCATGCATCACACAAACAGCGGCAAGTCACCCAAATTTGTTTTCCCTCCTACTTTTATGTTTTGTAGCCCATTATGTTCTTATAATTGTGGTGTAGTTTTTTTGTAAAAATATATTTTAGTTTTCGAGAAATAATTTTTTTCGTTCGACCGCTCAAATATGCAAATTTTCACCGTGATTATTACCCGAGTTATGTGACCTCATGTATCGAATGTACTAGACCTACGGTATTTCTGTGAACATAATCCTTTGTTTTATCATCTAAACTTAATCTCCTTTCGTTATTGAAGTTACCAAAGAAGTATTTATTTTTTGGTGAATATTTTTTTCCGACATACTTTTCCTATGTCGAAAAGTAGCATCAAAACAAAGACAGTTTTAACAGTGACCGATATGACACAATCTACTGAGCTTCAAGCTTTTAAAAGACCAAAGGATGGTTATAAAGTTACTATAAAAATTTCCTTGTGTATTTGCGTTGTTCTATCTTGAGACGAACTCAAATTCCGGTAAAATTTACTTGATAGCGACTATGAAATGTACATGGTGCGCCTAATTGTCGCCACCGTTAACTAGCATAAATCACTACAATTTGCAAAAAAATCTAACATAACACTCTTATCTTGTTTATTTATGATTTTATTAGCTGTTTCGATGATCAAATTAATTATGCTCTACCACATTCTAGCCAGATTTGAGTTCCAGTTTATATATCTTCTCTAACTTATTATATCAGTTGCGTGACAAGCGTGACACAGAAATTCAAAGATGAATCAACCTCCGAAATTCCAAGAAAGCCAACAAATAATTTTTTAATTTCATTCGGAAAGGAAAGGATAAGATTAAACGTTATAATGAATACGAAAGGTTGAAGACGCTTGACTTTGAATCTATGATTCTATGATTCTGGCACAAAGAACCTTGTGTTTGAAGAAGTATATTGAAGATTATGCTTGTTCTTGGATAGTGTTTTTGGAGTTTTTATATGTAAAAAGTAGGAGGAAAGCTAATTTTGCAGTGCCATTTTGATTGTCGTAATTTGCCCATTTCTAAACCGCGGTTTTACAACGACTACCTGGATCCATTGTTCACTCTCACAGGAAAGGAAAATGTTCTTATGAAGACATAATGAACCAACTTGTGTGGAATAATAAATACATTCTAAGTGATGGTAAATCTTTGTATTAGTTTCTAAAGAAAATATTCTTCTAGGAAGTGAAAAAAATCTCAATTCAAAACTAACTCCAAGTCAATATTTCCTCTTATTGGGAGTGACCAGCGCCATACCGAATGAACGGTGTTCCACCATCTAGGGAAAAGTGTTTATGTTGAATTCCCCCCCCCACCCTCCCCCCCCCCGTATCCTTTCATTGAAAATTGTTTTCAGGTGCCAATAAAGGGCAAGATGTTTGATCTTTCAAGCATCTCCTCCAAAATGCTTTACAGAGAGTTCTGTTCCCGTAAAGAAATTCCTTCGACCGCTCAGGCTAAATTAAAAGATGAGTACCCTAACCTCTCTGTTGACTGGAAAGAAACCTATTTATTAGTCTTTAATGTTACTTTGGACACAAAAGTGAGAGCATTTCAATATAAATTTTGATATAAATTAAATGTTTTCAAAATCAAGATTGCTTGCAAAGTTCTATATCTATAGGTGTAAGCTCGATAATACAAAACCATCTTTAATTTTTAAGGCTAAATTGAAAGCCACTCTTATTATTACTATTAAACGTTCTACTTCCCTGCTCTCCGTAGTATTATGTACAATAGAATAATTGCAATGTTAACATTGTAGTGATGTTTAGTATTGTAAGTAATGTTATTTTTAGTACATTGTGTAGTGTAAGTGGTGTAAATTAAATAAGTGCTGCTAAGTATTATTTCCATTGTAAGTAGTACTGGTTTTCAGTGAAAGTAAAGTTTGCTTGTGATGTAAGAACGTAAGAAATATCAGTAATGTTAGTATCATAAGTAATGTATATAAGTAATGAGGTGTATATTTAAATAAAAATTAAAAACGATGAAAATACACACCAATTAGTAAGAGAAAACTAGAGGACCATTATTTCTCTTTTTCAATTCCTTATTTTTAGATAACTGTTAACAAACATGAAAAAAAAGCTTATTGAAAATATGCAGATTCCATTTGGATTACCTTTAACTCCCTAGACGCGAAGTTCCTCTTTCTCGGCTTGGAGAACATCCTTAAATTGTCTCTTTTGGAGGTAAAGAAAATAATATCCTTTATATACTAAATTACTTTTAGGGATATTTAAGCACTGCAAAAAAGAGACTTTTTTTACAGAGTGTATTCATTAAAATACTAGGAAAGAACAAGCGATTATAATTGGCAAGAATTAAGATATGAGAGCTGAAAATGAACTCGACTTGAAGTGGCAGTATACGCATCGTATATCACCCGGTGAATAACCTTCAAGCGGTATGTCCAAAGTCCAAATTCACTGCAAGCATTGATTTAAATTCAAACTACTCCGTTTTCGAAACCAGGCTACTTCAATCAGTCAAGAAAATAATCTACATTTCTTTTTGGATGAAGGAGCACGGGTATAAAGATATTCTGGATGGACAAAGGGACCGGAGGATAACATATTTTGAGACACCGATTAGGCCACCCCGCAGCAGGGGCAAAGACACATGACATCATCGTCACGCCATTAACATGAGGCGCAATGGCGAAGATTGAATAGAAGGAAGTTCTGAACTTTGTATTAGACCACTGTGTGATAAAATAAGTTGCAATATTTAGGACAAGAACAATGCATCGTGTCTCTGGAACATCCTCACGTACGAACAGGATGGAAATTTTCTTTTATGGATAACGAATGAGGGGTTGCAGGGAGGAAACAGTGACGCGACGAATGTTGATTCACCTTTCACTTTACAAGGTCAGAGTAGAATATTGGCTTATGAGCTGCAATCGTTTGAAAACGCACTAAAAATGAAGAAAAGGCTATTTAATGAAGTTCTACTAATAGAGAGCTCAAGCCAAGGCTTAGGGTATGCGAGGACTCGAAGGTTTGGAAAACGAACGAACAAGCAAATTTATGCACGTAAACATTCATCGTTAAGGTTGACAAATAAATTTAGGAAACCAAGTTGATGGTTACAATAAGGTTTCTAACAATTTTAAGAAAAATAATAAAAGTCAATTTCGGGAATATAGATAACGGCGTAATATGTGACTAACACAGTCTTTAGACCCTACGATTTTAAGCCACTATATCTGCGTCGGTATATTAATTATAACAAACTAGTACATAATAAAATTGTATTAACGGCGTAAAATTTACGGTATATATATCACAGACTGAAAGAAATTACACCGTTAGTTAACGGCATAAAATCATACAATATATACATTACCGATTGGAAGAAATAAAACCGATAGTTGCTAGCGTAAAATCTTACAGTATATCACCGGGTGAATGAAATTACGCGCAACTGTGTATTAGTAACCATTTGAGGGCTGCAGAGATATTTTCGAAAGCGTATGGAATCTTCGGTTAGAAAGATGGTGTATTTGTGCCTAAGTAGCTTTTTCAAGCTAGAAAGATTTCGAAAATTATTGGTCAAAGGGTTTTCAAGATAGCGAGGCCTTGTCTGTCGCTCCTGACATTCGGAGGTCGACTCGAAGGGCAACTTTAGCACCGTAAAACAATCATGATAAATGAAAAACAATGGTTCAGTTGCTCACCTTCAAATTTTTTCAGTTAGCTTGGGTGAGTCGAAGAGAGTTACTCGTGTCCCAAAACTCTAAAGCCAAACCCAAACAAAGACGTTAGAAATGACGTGTAGAGAGCCGGCATGCAAATATAATGACAAAATTCGCTATAAATACCAAAGTCATGCGCACTAGCTACGTCTTTCAGTTAGCCAATCCTACGCAGTCAAGTGGTAAATCATGAGTCACGCGATATTCGTTCTCTTTCCCATCCCATTTCGTATTTTCTCAAAGTCGAACGACTTTCAGTCAATGGTCAACGTTGGAAACCCTGTTGCATTTATGAAATAGGACAAAAAAAAGATGCTGTGGCGCAGGCTGATCTTTCTGATCTTTCCTTTATTGATTCCTTGTTCCAAAAACGTTAACAATGTATAAAATTAAGAGAATATATACTGTTTATATTCTCTTAATAATACATAACAATGCCAAAATAAAAAAGTTTCCTGGGTTTTTCTGAACTGAGCTTCACCAGCAGCCCATTACTTAATGGGCTGCTGGCTTTATTTATTTCTTTCAACTCAAATAGTGCGCTGTCTAACAAAGAGTAACAGAAAATATGTAAGAAAAAACATTTTTGTCGGGTTTCAATTTCTATTGCGGCCATCGGCACACGTATTTGGCACGCTAGAGGCTAACATTGACAATGAATTCGAAGGGTTCCCAGGGTGAAACTTCATTTCAAGAAAATTAAAAAAATTACCAGGAAAATATCGAATACAACTTTGCGATCACCTTGCGTTAACGTTTTGTCTCCCAAGTTTTAAATTCATAACATTTTACAAACTGTAAGTAGCAATTTTCGCGTAACAATTGAAGCTTGTTGAGAGATCCATGTAGCAAACAACAAACCAGGTGACTGTGTCATTCTTTTATTAAATGAGGTGAAGAGGAAAACATTTTTCAGGTAGGTGTCTGTGAGGAGTGATTTTAATCTTATAATTTGCCATACGTCTGTAATTGAGCAGAAGGGGTTAAATAAAGTATGACCGTCCCATTTAATGCATCGAGTACTCAACTGCAGAAAGAAAAAAAACCTTAATCATGTTAAAAAAAAGAAAGAATTGAAAAGTTTTCAAGCTCCTCAAGCTGTTGTTCTCATTCTGTTTCCCTTTCCTCTCCATTCCACCACGTTAACCCGGTGTAATTCAACGGCGAGATTAAATTTTGAAAGGTCAGGGAAGCAGTATGACCCAACGTCGACAACAATAACTCTGATTGGCGAGATAGACACTGTGCGCCAAGAGGTTGAAAGCAATACAGCCCATGTTGTACAGTGCTCTTACGCACACTTATAAATACTGAACGACGAGAGACCGAAAAAATTTTTAAAAAAAAAACCAAAGCATTTGGTCCTTCTTCCGAATATTTACAGGACGTGAGGGTTGAGGCTCTAGATGTCTAACGGCTTATTAGTCAACCAGTTTACCGCGGGCAGCAGGCGCTTAAATGATTGCGTGCACGTGTTTAAGCGCTGTGGAAGGCTAGTCCGATCAACTGTCAACTCATCCAAGGGAGAGACAGAGAAAGACTGGAAGGGGGGGGAGGAAGGGGGTTTTGTATTTGTTAGATACTTAATGCTAAATGGGATACGTTACCAGGCCAAATGCCGTCCTTCCTTGAAGCTTAAAAATGCGTAAATGTGTTAAGAATTACTCGCTCTTTTCACGCACGTCAAACTGTCTCCATTTTTTAAAATGTGATTCGCTGGTTCTGGAAAAAAAAGTAATTTTATGTTTCATAATTGCAGATTAACGGGAACACCATGTATGTTTGATAACATGAGCTTGATCCGGTCTTCACCTTGAATAGTTATTTCCTGTGCATTTCTGAGAGTGAATCTGAAATTTGAAATTAGGGAGGTCATAGGGAAGGTCATGTATTTGAATTATAGACTATATCCAATCCAAACTTTTCGTTTCTGCACGTTTAATTTATTACCTTCCGTCCTCGGTTCATGATCAGTTATGACTATGAGTCCTATTGTGGGCAGACTGGCCCTTATCATAACTAGACACTGTCTGACATCCATAGCCGCTTCTCCCAATTGGGATACGAAATTTGAAATGGGCCATTTCTTGCCTTGCAGAGGTCAAATTTTGGTGGGAAAATATCACTACTCTCGACATTAAAGAAATTTTCGAACCAATTTTTCTCATAGCAAAATTATTTACTCCGATGCTGGTAGTTACGCTTGTGGAGTGCTTATTAAAGGCAACGAAGTATTTTTGGGTATTTTATTCTACGATGATTAGGGAATACTTCTATTTTAGGGGTAATGACACTTGTTGCCATGGCAGAGGTAAGGATTCAGTCACTTGTTTTTAGCCAATGGAATAGTTACGCTATATGGTGATGTCAGATTAGAGTCAGCTTGACTCTCTAATATGCAGAGGAGGTCAATTTGTATTTATTTATAAGTCTAGAAATTTTACGTGTCCCTATCGTTTATTGCTAAGATATTTAGTTTATGCTAACATCAACATGTCCATGTCTTCCGAACTTTTGTTTAGGAAAGTTTGGTTTTGAAATCTAGCGGAAAGCATGTATTGGGTAACGTATACAGTTATCAAAGTGTTGATATCACAAGAGTTTTCTTGAATTTTTTAATAATTTATCTTGGGTGTAGAGAATATAATACTCAGATACCGATTGTTAGTTTATTGACATGATCTTTATACGCAAAGATCTTTATCGAGCCGAACAAATTTTCTGTTTTTCTTATTTCTCTTCGGGAAGTCCGGTTTCAACATAATCGGTTACCGTCAAATTTTACCACAAGCGCTGAAGTTTATTCTTATGTTTGTACCTCAGGCGAAATTATCATCGGGATACCGCTTTAACAAACACATCTTTGCGATATTACTTTCAGAATCTTAGATAAACAATGCAGTTTCCAATGTTAAAACAAAAACCTCGTCGCCAAATCAATTAACAAAAAAAAAAATTGATAAAAAAGTTGCCCTGGTGAGAGGAATTGAAATTAACGATCAGTCTGGGAAGACTTGAAATAAACCATAACTGCGACCTTCAGAGAGAGCTGAAAACGCAAAAGTAAGTTTCTCTAATAATGACTGAGTGCCTTGTATTCCAAAACAAAAACTTAATTTAAATTAAAAATCTGTTGGTGGGAAAATGAATACTTGCTATTTTTAAAATAAGAATTCGTGATATGTATAACTCTGAAGTTTCCCGAGCCAATCTCAATTTTAGGGTGTACACATTGAAACAAATAACCTCAGTCAAATTGCCGAAACCGCTCGATACAACTTACTAAATGCTGTTTCTTTCGAGCGCCAATGATTGGCGAAATTCATACTAGATTAAAAATTAAATTCATCAAAAAATCTCATTTTCGGTGTTTTAATTTAAAAGCTTAGCCAAAACACGATTTACAAAAATGTCACTCATATCCGTTATAATCAATCATTAGTTACACTTTTACGTTAAATCTTTACGCAAAGAAAACGGAAAAAATTTTTTAATGTTTCATGTCAGTGAACCTGACCTGCTACCAGTCATTCATATGAAACTAAATCGGGTAATTTTATCGTTAACTCAGGGGGAGGGGGGGGGGATTACAAAATAATTTGCTTTTATCATTTGAGTTGATAATGTAAATTGGCCACCGTTGGTTCTGACTAACGAAATGTCTGCTTTACACCATCAACTCTGTTGGTTAAAAGAATTATCCTGTATTATTAACTAGTTCTAGCGTCGATTTTATCCAGTTTATCCATCGACTTTTTCTCCTTTCGCAAATCCAGCTTCCTTTGGCATTAGAACGAACTGCGCAGTTTTCCTAAAGAGTGGAATCTAATCGGTTTTATTTTCATACCTGACACAAAGTTACCAAAAGCGATTGTGGTCAGCAACAGAAATTTGATAAAAAATCTGGCACAAAAGAAGGTAACTGTCTTCTTTTCAATAAGTCTATTTTCCTTCGATAGCATTTATTTTTAGACCCTTTTAGCCAGTTTAGTTGGTCAGCTAAGAAATATGAATTTGAAGAAGTCTGAGATTTCATTGCAAATGAGGATACAACTTATCTTGAAGAGGGAAGGGGTATTTTTACCCTCCAGGTTTGAAAGTGTCAATTTATTATAAGGAGAGCTCTGACTGTTTTTTTCATGGGCCTTGGAAGTTTACCATTTTAATGTAAAGGATAGCTTAGGTGTTGGTGGCTTACGAAATGGATTTTCTTAAAAGTTGAATCCGCTCTCCCGGCTTGAGGTAGCGGTGGCTTAACGATTAACGCGCTGGACTCCAGGTCGAGAGGTCCTGGTTCGAGACGAAGCCTGGTTATTGTGTTGTTTTCTTGGGTACGGCACTTTACGCTAACAGTGCCCCTCCCTCTCCACCCAGGAGTATAAATGGGGTATAAGCCACCTGAAAAAACCGGCAAAATGTTTGGGGGGTGACCTGTGATGGACTGGCATCCCATCCAGGATTAGTGTTGCTTCATGCTATGGAAACTGGGATAAGCTCAGATGGACAGGCCACTTGGTTCGGGCGCAGACTTTTAAACCCCCCTTACCCCCCTCCCCCCCCCCCTCCCTCCCGGCTGCTCTCAGGCTCAGGCTTTAAATTGTTGACTCAACGACAGAGCTGGGACGGACCATAATCCACTCCTGTGGACAATTATGAACTGGTATTTTGTAAATTCGGGAAATAAAAAGGGAAGGCTTCGTAAACAATTTCATAAAAGGTAAACATGATAGCGTGACCAATGCACGAGGAAAAAAACGTTTCAGGAACGAATTCCAAGGTCGTGTGCGCATGATCCCTGGAAAATAAAGTGGTTAGACTGAGATGTTTAAGATATTCATAAGGTCTTACCGAGATTTTCCCAATTATACTCAAACCCCTCCATATCGCCAATATAAGATAGAATTCAAAGACAGAGACACTTCGTTATAAACAGAGACAACGGTGAAATAGAAAAATTTTAATCCAAAACTAGTTAAGACGCAAAATTGCCTTGTACAATTTTTCGGTAATAAAAGTAAAAGAAGTGTTCCGTTATACTGAGTAGCCTCGAAGCTTCGTTCTCGGAAAACTGTTTGCATCTTGAAACAGATTATATCCAACAAGGATACGTGCAGATTTCGCGCTTAGTAGAGACTATTGTACATATATCCCCCAACAGGAATTATTCTGATAGACAAGAGAAAATTCATGAAAACTCTTTCATTTTTAAATTCTATCATTACACTAAAAAGAGATGCAAAGAACATTTATAAAACTAATTTTATTTTGGTTTACATTGATTACATGATTACACGTTGTCGACTGGTATATCTTCATAATCACTCTAGATGTGGTTCCAATAAAGAGCCTCTGTCGAAATAATAAGAGCTGTCCTTAGAGCTGCGATTTCAGTACAACCATTCTAAAGTTCGAAGTACAGAAGTGATTGAAAAGGAGCTTTAACTTTCCTTTAATTAGCTTTTGTCAAAAGGAAGGAAAATTTAGACAGATAAATAAATAAATAGACTAAACAATGTATGAAAAGATATGAGTGAAAATTGAAGAATGAAAATAAATTAATGAAAACGAACGAGTGAAGAAATGAAGGATAGAATTCCCAAATATCAAATGAAAAGGTGGTGTGGATGACAAAGTAACAACTATATATTAACAAAAATTAACATGTAGCCTGTGTAACTAGGGGTTGAATGTGTGTTTTTTAAAACCTCAAATGGCAGAAGACAAACCAGTTGGCTATTTACAAGCACTGTGGAACTGTTGAGCTCATAACAGTTAAAAGGCAAATCCAGACAACTGTTAAAGCGTGTCTCAAACCTGGAACTTCCGTATCATTGCGAGTACCACGTACTCACCCTGCTACACTTTCTCTGCTGGCTAATTTCATTACGTTAACCCACTGACAAGAAGTCAAATACCAATTTATACTTTTGTTAAATGCTTCATCCCGTCCTTACCCCTTTGAGATTCCGGAAAAAATTTAAACAGCAAATCTTTCGACCATGGTCGTTCCTTAGGGCTCCTACAATTGAAGGAAATATGAATAGTTCATCCTTACTACCTCTAACATTTACATATACTATTAGACCATACAAACCATGTCAAAGCAGCCGTAATAAGATCCTTGGTAGCTTTTGATATATTCTTCGGCAAGTTTGGTTTCGTTGGCTTGGATCCAATATGGAACATGGCCGCTGCTGGTTCGAGGTCACCCAGCGGAGGTTTTCCCGTCAACATTTCCACAACTGTACAACCCACACTCCTTTATAGGAAAGAAAGAAACCATCTCTTTGAGAACAGAAATGCATCTTAAACAATTATTTAAATCAACTTTAATCGTCGTACTCTCATGAAACTTGATCCTCTCTTTCATGAAATCAGATCAAGGGAAAGGGCTGATAGCCTCGACGTAGAGACAGCCATCGGCCGAATGGGAGGAACGCGAAGGAGCACGTCTATCACAAGTAGTTAGACAGCTAACTTCGCAGTATTCCCACCTTATTCCCTTGCAGCACTCTCTCTCTCTGTGTCTCTCTCTATCATCTCTATGTGTGTTTTACTTATCATAAAGACAGTTAAACTTACCAAATGTCTACTTTTCTGCCGTATCCTTCTCCCTGAATATTTCAGGTGCCATCCAGTAGGGAGTGCCGCAATAGGATAAAAGATTGGTTTTACTCCCAATTTTCTGGGTATGAATGAAAGAGATCAAGAATCTTTTATCTTTTTTCTGGCTGATTTGTTTTAAATTATGCTCTTACCACGTCGCCCTAGACCAATGACCCCACAGGTCAATATCAAAGACAGTTTCGGACGTTCCGGGTGGGGTTTGCAAGGAATTATATGCAACATTTGAAATCGCCAAATTACGAGTAAACAAACAAGTTTTCCACTTCCAAATGTCAAATCAATGAAATACCGTTAATCACCTCCATGCTCACAAAGAGCAAAGCCCTATTTGTGGCGTGTTAAAATTTGTGAAGAATCTCTTCGTGTGATCGCATTATGGTTTTTCACGGGAATAGAATCCATACACAAGTTCTTATATCGGTTTATCGCGGCTTATAGTCTTCAGCCGTCTGTTTGTAAGGCTTAAGAAATGCATTGTCATGATATGTCTGATATTGCTCAAGTGCATTTCGTGAGAATCCTATTCCTGCAAAATCAACCAAATGAAGTGCGCGTTCTGTCCGTATCTGGTCAATTCGCCACCATAACAAACTCGCCAGCGCAAAACTTGTTATGCACCACTGAAAGTCAATTATTTCGATATGTGTAGCCTGTGGCATGAAACGTACATTAAATGAAAGCTAAGATGTAGTATTGTATGGCGAAAAGGGAGAGGGACTCAGAAGTTGTGTGTAACCTCTCAAATATGGAACGTTAATTGTAAATGAAATAGAACTTGTTGATACCACTAAGATTATAATCAGCTTGCGTAAAGCGAAACCAGAGTGACTGTCACCGATTGATATTCGCCAAGTGATTTTCGCCGATTTCTATGAAATCGTATGAAACTTACATCAAAAGGCTAAGAAATACTAGCATATTGCGACAAAGAGCGCGCATAAATACAGCGAAGTTTACAGAAACAGACTTGGCGTCTTTTCTTTCTTTAAAGCAAAAAGAATGTCAACGTGATCTTCAACAAGAATTCTGTCCTGACAAACACAATTCTTAATCAAACCTAATGAGTATTATATCATATGAAAGTCTAGATTTTTAAAGTTGTCTCATTTTTCAGTTTTGATGATGCGAAATTGAGAGTGTGGGCGAAATTTTGCTGAAAGCGACTTGGCGTCCTCTAGGAGTCCCTGGAGGGCAAACTTTGATGTTCCCTCCGACGGCCGCGTTCGAATTTCTCGATCAATGTCGTTGTAGGAGGAAGTATAATCGTTAAAGGATCTTTCTCTGAATTTCTAAAATCTGACTTTTAGATTAGGGAGCACACCCTAAAGGTAGATCTTGAAATGCCACACAAAATTTTGGCTGTTAAATTTTCCCAATTCTGAGGCGACGATCGATGAGTTAATCAGTGCTCAAATTGCCCAAAATGCGCTTCGAATTCACTTCCTCTCACAAATTACTTTCTATAGGTTTAGTATCTTGACTGGCTTATGAAAATTGGGCGTTTGTAGTAAGATGTGAAAGCCAAAATAGTTACTGAATTATTATAACTTCTGTTTGTTTTTATTATTCGATTCAGATTTTAATTTGTTCGTTTTTTATTTTTCTTCTTTGTTAACTTTTGTTGGCTACTGAATTGACTTTTTTCGCATTTGGTGGTTTCTAAAGGAGCCATTTATCGAGAAAAATGTTTATTCATAAAAATGTGCTGTTAATGTTACAGATACTACATCCTAGTTTTCATTTGATGTAAATTTCATGCGGTTCCTTAACATCGGCGAAAATCACCTAGCGAATATCATTCGGCGAAAATCACTCTGGTTTCGCTTTACGCAAAATGATTTTAATCTTCTTGATATCAACAAATTTTATTTCATTTAATGTGAGATTCACACGACAGGCTACGCATAACGAAAAACTCAAATCGCCACCGGTGGCAATTTGACTTTCAGTAGTGGCGAGTTTGCTGTGGTGGCGAATTGACCGTTAACCGTTCTGCCCGCAACAAACACGTCAGAGGATAAAATTGATTGAAAGGATCCAAAATATCATAGAATTGTACCTGAATTATTTTTGATAGTCCGAAGTCTGCTAGTTTAACATTTCCATGTAAATCTAGAAGGACGTTTGATCCTAAGAATATATGAATAATTAAATTGGAGATTAATGAAGACTTCAGGTAATGCACAACATACGGCAATTGACATGAGAGCAAAGTTTACCCCCGCTGAAATGATTAATATTGGTGTTAGGCATCACCGGATGTTCTCTCCCTGAACTTTTATTGTGGATTGAGTACTTGAATTGTGTGGGGATAATTTCAAAGACGATTGCAAATGAAGACCACGTATGAGGAAGAAGACAAAAACTGGCATCTCAGACAATTATTTGCATGATGGCTAATCAATGTCTTTATCTACTGCACCTTTGATGTCTCTATGAAAAATTTCTTTTGAATGTAGAAAAGATACTCCTTCCAACATTTGCATGGCGTACTTTCTGGACTTTTTCCTCCTTTATGCGATCAGACAATGATCCCTAACAATAACATCAAACAATATTTAGCGTGCTTAACGCCAAAATGTCGGTATTTTTCATGTAGATTAAATAAACAATAGCATGCATTTAGTGCGAAATTGTGCTCGTATACTTGTCCTTATCTGTTCCTTGAAGAGAACAGTTTTCCGAGAGCGAAGCTCAAGGAAATCTATGAGCTTTAAGGAACCTTTATTGTCCAAGGACAAACGTACGAGCATAATTTCGCGTCAGATGGAGGCTACTGTGTCTATCATCCTATGTAATATTTTTGCAGCGCGGAGGACTTAATGTTCACGAAAAGTTTAACTTTCACTGACTGGGATGTTCACTTTTCAGTGTTCGCTGGTACGACTTCATAAACATACAAATATGTCCCTTCTCTGTAAAAACACTTAAACACTGTCTTATCTTGAATTTTATTCTTAACTCCGACTTTAGGGACTCACTTAGAGAATATTATCCGATTTTCTTTGTTTTCGGTGGGGCATGTTAGGTAACGTGACGTTTTGAGACCAAACGCGCTCTGGCAAAAATATCTCATAGATTACAATTCACAACTATTCATCAAAGTGGAGGTGGCTGGTGGTGGATATTTACCGGGCCGCTTGCTACAGACACAGTGGTAAATAATTACTTCAGTACATTCAGGAGATTATTGGCAATTTATAATTCATCGGTATAAACTAAATCAGTGAGATAATATCAGATGGCACCATAAGAAATAATTCAACTCATTGATTCCAGCAACGATTAAAATATTTTCGGGCGCAAATCCCGCGAACTTGCGAATATACTTTGCGAATATCAAAGTATATTCGGAGTTTGAGAAGCCGATCAGAGCTTCCCTCCAACGCTATCCACTCTTTTAGTATATACTAATACTTGATCGTTGGATAATGCAACATTAATTCAAGAGATATGAGCTATGAAGACGAGTTAAACCGAAAGTGTTTTTGAAAATTCCGTTTGTTCCAACAAATTTAAGTTGGGAAGATCTATCTATATTTTGGGGCGTTTTTAATAAAATAATTATTCCACTCGCGCTTGTTGGATATGAGTTGATTATAGCCAACTTGACCCTGTGGGCCTCGTTGGCTATCTATCATCTCACATCCAACGTACAATCGAGGAGTGATTGCTAAATATATTTACAATAATAATGATGTTAACTAAGGTAGATTAAAGAAATATAGCATCAGAAAAATTCAATGTTCACTAACCAGAAGTCGCTTACAGAAAGCGTTATCAGCTGTATCCTAAGCTATAGTAAAACTTAAGTTTATTTTGATCTCAGTGACGCCCCTCATCTCAATTAATACCCATCAAGACTTAAGAACACTCAAAGGGTTATTGTAATCATAAATGAATTTCAGGGGCATTTAATATTGCTCTTCTTTAAACTTACCCCTTTCATCAATTCCATAAATAGATGAAGATGATCGTCTTTCTCTTCGCTTTCATAATAGGCCACAACTCGGTCGTGAGTGATGTCTTTCAAAATACTGATTTCATTTAAGAGTACCTCCCCTTCTTGGAATCTCAAAGAAGTAAAATTTTCAAGATAAATGAATTCTTCGTAAATCCGAAGAGAAGGATCATTTTAATTAATAGACAAATTTTTTGATGCAGCAGTAAACCGTACAGCTAAAATCTGATTTATTCTTGAAATAAAACATTTACATCAAAGGGTATAAGACTAACCTTTTGCGATTGAATGTATTGAGGCTCTATCTTGACTATTTTTACAGCACACGAGCCTTTATAGTTTCCACTTGAAAAATAACACTCATACACCTGAAAAAATTGCCCAGATTAAATCGATGGTTGTTGCCGTTTTCAGAAATAAAATCGACTATCTTAGAAGGAGATACACAACCTTCTCTACTCTACAAACAGTGTTCTCTTCGCAAAAAGAATGAAGTGTGCCTACGGCGGGGTCATCCTGTAAGAGAACAAGTCTGTTCTCTGTTGGAGTTGTTGCAACGTGGTACGTGACTTCCTCACTTAATTCTGTAGAAATAATATTGTAAGATTTCTTCGAACTTTATTACCGATGACTAGGAATAACTTTAAATTTGCCCCAAATCTTTCAAATTTTTTTTATGTTATATTCCATTAAATAATATATAGATTTAGCCAAGCTTAAAAGCGGAGCTCCAGTTAGTTTATTTTCCAGCCCTTAATTATAATAAAAACTGTAATAAAAGTCTTCAGCACTGGCTGTAGAAGAGTTTCTTCAAGAAGATTTAGGACCAGTGCGGGGGGCGAGGCTTTTTTATCTTCAGTTGAAAGTGACATTTCGGAACAAGCGAGGCGGTAAATAACACCAGAGGAACCAAACAAAGGTTTGTAAACATGCCGAGCAATTTACGTTACTATGACGTGAGCAGAGACGAAAATCCTCACAGAGAAAACGTAATTGACAGTCCGAGTTTTGAAGGTTTTTTCGCTTGGTTAGATTGCAGGCTTACGTACGGCAATAAGAATTAAACACAGTAACACTCGTAAAGAAAGTATAGTTTCGTGTTCAAAAAGAGAATAAAACAGGAATGATGAAAGATATGGCCAACTGGCACAACTGTTAGAATTCATGCTGATAATGAATCATGCTGACGTCCATCGCGACTGGCTCATAATGACGACCTCCGGTCATCGCAGTGAAGAAGCCTCAGAAATTACATCGGCCGCCCTTCGAGTGATCAACTAGGAGCTTGCTCTTACATCCTTTCCGATGCGTCGAGTGGATGGCCGCCTCAGTCACAGTAGGCGAGTTTTACGGCGCTGTCATCCCGAGAAGTCTTTATGTTCCAGTGAATTCAGCTGTCGTTCATTCATAAAGCACAAGCCTTCAACAGTTTGTTTCCTAATTGTCATGTGAAAAAACCTGCCTGTTTTTATGAGCTTCGATTCGGCCGGATTTCACTGAACAAGTCTTTCAGTTTCTATATTAGAGATTTAAAACTTTAGACAAAAGTGTCAAATTCGACCGGCCGACTTGCCTATCAGTTTGTAAGATCGTGTAGGTTGTTAAATTTGTTGTTTGACATTTTTGACAGCTTTAGTGTCTTGTTCAACCAATCATATTATTTGAACCATTTTGACAAGGATTCTAATTGGATCATTGTAGCGTGCTTTATGAGAGCGTAAAGCATACTGACCACATTGTTGTTCGCTTTGGAAATAAAATCTGTTTTAAAAAACGAAAGTAATGCGTGGGTAATTTACCAATTTCTTTTTTACAAAAAAAATAGACAAGCCTTGACTGTGCTCTATACTGTTGTAAAGCACCTAGGAAGCGGCTAGAGCACTCAAGAAGTGGGAGGAACTACGAGATGTAGTCGCGTGTTTCTCCCTACACTTCTCTCGTGCTGTAGCCGCTTCCTGCGTGCTTTACAACAGAACAGAGCACAGTCAAAGCTTCTCTATTTGGGAATTGTTGATCGCACGCGATTGGTATAAACGCATTCCGTGATCGAATGTGCCCCCCAGAAAAATGGGGGAATACCGTATTTCCTCAAATAAGTGCCCACGCTCAAATAAGCGCCCACCAGCTAAGCCAAAAATCAAATATGCGCCCCCTCGAATAACGCCCCCCCCTTAATCAATTTCAGATTAGTAGGGAAATAATTAAAACCTGGTTCTATTGCCAATTTATTCACAACCTTAAACGACAGCGGAATCATCGAAGGATAACAGTTTCTCTTCTGTGCCAGTTATTTCTATCTCCATGTGCTTGCAGAGTTCCTCTATGTGTGTTATCTGTTCTTTTAAATTTTGTCATATTGCTGCGCTCTTGACAAATGCGTAATCTTCTCAGGCATATCCAGACCATTCTCTAGCCTTCGAGGACCAGTAATTTCAAGCATTACTGAGTTATTGGGATGTGTTTGAAGGAAGTAGTTGACTAAGGAATGATAGGTCAATCAGAATGCGACCAACAAGCTATAAACTGTCAGAGCCATGCACATGCTTCACTTTGTAAATTCTAATTACATCGTCGTCATACTTCTTTGCCTCCTCCCTGTCAGCTCTTTAAGCAAATAAATCTTTCCCTATTTGTTTATATAAACAAAAGATTTAAATATTGATTTCACGTATACGTATATGGAAGATGTGGCCAAAATAAAGTTACAGTTCGTTAAAAAGGAAAATTTAATAAGCGCCCCCATTTCGGCCGAAATTTCAAATAGGCGCCCGGGCGCTTGTTCGAAGAAATACGGTATTTATGCATTGTTGACCAAGCGTGAGGTCAAGATTGGCTGGATATTGGACAAGTTCTTTTTTGCATTTTTACGGACCGAGACAAAGTAGAGGTCCATAAAAACACACGCAAAAAAAAAAAAGAACGGGGTTAAAATCAAGCCATCTTGACCAAACAAGCTTGGTCAATAAAGGATTTATTGTACAGCAAAAAGGTTTCGCTTCAATTTTAATAGAATCAGTAATGACTTATCGAATTTCGAGCAACAGATTTTGTAGCACAATAAACTCACGAAACTCGTTCATGCCTTTTTTGTTTGGACTGTCCTCTACCGCTAACACTCTCTGGCTAACATTTCAAAAAATTTCCAAACTTGTTAGTGTATCCCGGGCAGTTTTTCCTTTCTTGCGCGGTATCAAAACGGGAAAGCGCAAGATGGGCTCGTCTTGCCCGCGCGGGTAGCCAATCGGAACGCAGTATTCACTTCATATTGCCCACGGGTGCTGCCTGCCATATGGTAACCGGTGATATTCCCCAATTTTCAAACCTTTCCGTCAATCACGATAAAAGCCTGCCTTTAAAATGTATTCAAGATGAGAGAATGTTTTGTGATCGTTACAGAAGAAGAGATATATTTGTGTTTTCTTTAATTCGTAACAGAGAACAATGACAAGGGAACAAGCGAACAACAGGCTGATCGTTAACATTTTGTTTCACGCGCTGCAAAAATATTGAAGGATAAGAAACAAAGTAGCCTTGTTACTGTAATCTAGAGACCGTGATTCTAACCTCCGCTAAGTTAGAACTAACTTGAGCTCGGTGTTGATTTAATAATAGGGCTACTCTTTAAGATTACTCAGTTTCAATGAGACGCACATTTTATCCAAAGATTGTAGTCAAGTCTCACAAAATTTTGAGTGCAATCCTGTTATTTTCTGGCATTTATTTACTTTTACGTCAAATCCTTGATTACAATTTAAGTTAACGTACCTTGCCAAAAGCTCCGGCTCCAATCCATTTGCCCAATTTCCACTCCCGAAAAGGATGGTCTACAAGGAAAGTTGTGAATGTGTTCAGTTGTTGGGTTTCTGAATAGACAACAATTTATACGAAAAAACTTTCAGGACTGACTATTTATGCGCCATATCTATGTTTTTAGTTATTACCAACAATCCAAGACAAGATGGCGGATATCCCTCATTATGCAGGCTTTTCCATTTAAAAATGGCTGCCGCTTAGTAAGGCTTGTGTAAGATCATAACTTTTAAGCCGGGTAGCAGCGTTCGTGATAAATTTGTGAAAAAAGTGGTGTTCTAGCAATGATAATCAAACCTCAGTACATTCACCATTACCAAAATTTAAGGCATCTTTCAGGGTTTTAAGCGGGGAAATACAACTCCTAAGATGGGTAGGGCAGAAGCGGTAAGTAATTGATAACTTTTATGTAAGTTTTTAGGAAGTAAAAACGTATTTGTGGCGAAATTTTGCTCCAAATATGACAGGTAAGTAGGCTCAATGCTGCATATGGAAAATATGAAAACAAAGAAATGTCTACATATTTAGATGGAATTACTAATGGACTAAACAGCTGAGGAGAAAAAAATAAACACTTGACGACGCTAACCTCCAGAGAAATGATATTTAGCTTCCAGTGACCATAAAGTCCCCTGGAAGAAAACGTTTGCATAAGGATATCAAATTTCACTTTGAAGCTAAACGGTTGACAGTGCCAGCATTATACTTAGAATATAATCTTCATTCTGAGAAATGTTAATGCTATGATAAACGAGAGGCATTAAAGAACACTTTCTTAATTTGATCTGACTTGCTGGCCACTGAATAAAAAGATCGCGTTAAGCCTTCTACTACTTTTTAAATTGAGGAGACTAGTCTATAAAAGCAGAATCGGATATCGAACAGGAAATTCCATGGTTCCATTGCCAGAATTTAACCAGTCACAATTGGTTACTTTTTCCTGATGATTGGCTTGGTTAAAACCAATTCTATTCAGCTGTCGCTCACTCGATTTTGCTGGAGAAATTCTAAAACTTATTTATGAAACTATTTTGCTTTAAGTTATTGAGTACCAAAAAAAAAAAAAGAAACAAAAACAAAAATCAAACCTACAGTTAAGCATTTTCCTTACCCTGGGCGACTCTGATTCAGGGACGGAAGCATAACCGAAGCATGAAAGAAAGAAGAAAATCAATACCATTAAGATGAATATGACGCCTCCTCGCCAACATTCAGTGCTATAAACTAGTGTAAGTAATTGTGACTTCTCATAGATAAACTTCACTCTATTGATGATCTTCCTATGAAGTTTTAGAACAAATAGATTATCAATCAATGTTTTTAATTTTTGCGTCGAGTTTTCTTAAACAACGCTTTTCATTAACGTTAGCCTTTAGGGGCGTAAGTCACTCTTTTAGACAGCGAACTAAGTTCTTCCATTTTGATACTTAAAAGCGTGAAATCACTATTCTTCGACCTCGACTAATCGACAAGAGGCAGAGAGCGACGTCGTAAAAGCTAACAGATCACAAAGTGTTTTGGTCACGGGCTGTTGAGAATGATGCGAGGTTTAAACAACTTAATATGTAGACAATCAACACTTGATGACACTAAAGAAAGCAAAGTCTCTTTGCTAAAACAAACTTATTCACAATTCTTCTTTTGATATCTTGGACTCAGAGTACTCAGTGACGGATGATAAACTGAGTTCCCTTTCTTCTAGTGTAGAATTAAAATATTTCTCCCTCACCTCTTCAAAAGACTATGTGCCAACACCACTTGCAAGGTAAAGGAAGGGTAAGGAATAGCAAAGTTTACACAAGTTCGATTGCACGTTATAAGCCCATGGCCACGACATGTTCTCAATCGTGGGTTATAGGCATAACAGTTCTTTTGACATGCAGGTCAAAACAATAAAGCGAAAAATCTAGATGGACATACTGATGGACTAAACAGCTATGGAGAGAAAATAAACACTCGATGACGCTAACCTTCAGAGAAATTATATTTAGTTTCCAGTGACTGTAACGAAATCCTCTGAAAGAAAACGTTTGCATGAGGATACAAAATTTCACTTTGAAGCTAAACGGTTGACAGTGCCAGCATTATACTTAGAATATAATCTTCATTCTAAGAAATGTTAATGCCACGATAAACGAGAGACATTAAAGAACACTTTCTTAATTTGATCTGACTAGCTGGCCACTGAATAAGAAGATCACGTTAAGCCTTGTGCTACTTTTTGAATTGAGGAGACTAGAGCAGAATCGCAAAACGAACAGGAAATTCCATGGTTCCATTGCCAGAATTTAACCAGTCACAATTGGTTACTTTTTCCTGATGATTGGCTTGGTTAAAACCAATTCTATTCAGCTATCGCTCACTCGATTTTGCTGGAGAAATTCTAAAACTTATTTATGAAACTATTTTGCTTTAAGTTATTGAGTACCAAAAAAAAAAAGAAACAAAAACAAAAATCAAACCTACAGTTAAGCATTTTCCTTACCCTGGGCGACTCTGATTCAGGGACGGAAGCATAACCGAAGCATGAAAGAAAGAAGAAAATCAATACCATTAAGATGAATATGACGCCTCCTCGCCAACATTCAGTGCTATAAACTAGTGTAAGTAATTGTGACTTCTCATAGATAAACTTCACTCTATTGATGATCTTCCTATGAAGTTTTAGAACAAATAGATTATCAATCAATGTTTTTAATTTTTGCGTCGAGTTTTCTTAAACAACGCTTTTCATTAACGTTATCCTTAAAGAGCCTTAGTCACTCTTTGAGATTGCGCATTACGTTCTTCCATTTTGATACTTAAAAGCGTGAAATCAGTATTGTTTGGTCTAAAGAGCAACGTCGTTAGAGCCAACCGATCACGAGGTGTTTTGCTCACGCTCTGTTGGGAATGATGTGAGGTTTAAACAACTTAATGTGTAGACACTATTTGCTCTGATCTTTTTCTGAGTCTCAATAGATTTTAGGGCTTTCCCTCTCGATAAAGACACAGTCTGAAGGTTATGTTCTGCCTGTCTAGGGCAAGCATAAGAAATTGATTATATGGCAGCTCTCACGAGTTTTATCGGCAAATCGACAGAACACAAAAATATCAGCTTTCTAGGAAGGACAGGTTTATTCAAAGTAATCCTTAAAGACATTCAAAAGGTCAGGCTGAAAAGAACAAATTTTTTACAAGACGCAGGAGTTCGATGTTACCAAGAATAATACACCGTTGTTTTGGTAACATATTTCAATGACAATCGCACCTTATTAAAAAACAACCAAGGAATTTTTTAGGCAATTGTTTCACAAAGTGTAAAATAGAAGTATTCGTAAAATATTCATTCCAAAACAACACCAAAGACTTTTCCTTAATGTACTTTTGTATGAGAGCTTTTGGAGGTGGCAAAATCCCAAGATTAAACGGATTTTTTGAAACTGGACGGCAAAGGTTACCAACGGCCTGTTGTCACTATCTCCTTCGTTTTAAATGCGCATGCGTAAATCGTGACTTAGCCGCTTTAAGAAATATCTCGAAGACAATAAGGTACCCGAACTGCAGTCTTCATTTTGAGTTTTGGACAAACGCCATTCAGTAACGCATGATAAGTTTCTATTTGCTTTTCATATAGAATTTAGTTCGCATTTCGCCTTCACCTCATCAGAAAAATTTTGCACCGATAAGACTCGAAGGAGAGTTAGGAAAATCACTGTCGTACAAGTTCAATCAGTGCACGGTGTGAGCCCATGGCCACGAAATGTCACTAACAGTAGTTTATGGGTATATCAGTACTTGTGACGATTAGGATGTTATCTAGTTGTATCAAGATCGATATATGGACAGCTGAGAAGGAAAAAAAGAAAAATAACCATTCGCTAACGCTTACCTTCAGAGGAAGAAGAGTTAGACCTCCCTAGATCTAGGGCTGCAAGTGTGCGCCGTAATATTGGGCTACCCTGTGGAAAAAGTCTTAAATTACTATTTGGTTGTCGTATATCTTCCAGAGTTTCTGCGCACGCGTTTCAATTGTATTATCATGCCCCGACAATCTAAAAACAGCGGTCATGTTGGATTTTCAAGCCACGCGTTGAGGCCAAGGTGCAAGTTACTTCTTTACTTTTATGGCTCTTGCAATAATTATTCCATATGTTTCTGTATATTTTCAGCTCTGTTTCGTTCCCTTTGTTGTGTATATATTATGTGTTATTTCGTACCTTCAGCTGACACCAGGTTGCATAAGCAATAAGAGTAATGCCGAATGTGTATTTGATTATTATGTACGTGCTGATAAACAGCACAAATTCTGATTGGTCGAAGGAGTTTTCTCACAAATGAGAAGTAATTGTGTGACCGATCACAGGCCGCAGGCGGTATTTTCCATCAGTGAAAACAATCGTATCGGTTTTCCTGCCTTTCGTGGCGCTGCAGCTCGTCAAAATGAATGAGAGTGAATTTTAGCAACGTTCGCTACTTTCTCAGAAAAATGTAAAAGTATTCAAAGCGTAACCTTTTTTTCCGTGGTATCTGAACAAAAGCAGGTAAGGATGTCTCGTACTTTGAATGGAATAACGAAAGAGAGGTTGGAGAAAACGTCATTTTTAAAAAGGAGCTGTTTCATGTGATCAGGAATTTAGTAGGTTACCACTAAACATGTTAAGACACAGAAAACTAATATTCTACAAATGTTTCTTATGGTCCTTGGTTGTCTCTAACTATATTATATACATGCTGAGATTCACTCCAAGGGAAATTGTCTCTTAAAATGATAAACAGCACAAATTCTGATCGGTCCAACAGTTTTTCTCACAAGTGAGAAGTACCGATCACAGGCTGCAGGCGATATTTTTCACCAGTGAAAACAATCTTATCGGTTTTCCTGCCTTTAGTGGCACTGCAGCACGCCAAAATGATTGAAAGTGAATTTTAGAAACGTTCGCTGCTTTCCAAGAAAAAACGCAAAAGTGTTCAAAGCATAACCAATTATTCGGTGGTACCTAAACAAAAGCAGATGAAATGTCTCGTACTTTGAATAAAGTAACAAAAGAGAGCTTGGAGAAAACCTCATTTAGAAAAAAGAGGTGTTTCATGTGATCAGGAACTTAGTAAGGTACCACTAAACAAGTTAAGAGAGGATGTCAGCATCCATCGCACAAATTCGAAATATTGTGGCAGGTCGCCCAAAATTTCATTTCACTCCTACTTTCATGTTTTGTAGCCCAATATGTCCTAATAACTGTGGTGTAGTTTTTTTGTGAAAATATATTTTAGTTTTTGAGAAATTATTTTTTTCGTTCTACCGCTCAAATACACAAATTTTCACCGTGAATATTACCTGAGTTGTGTGACCTCATGTAACGAACAACCTTGACCTCAGGTATTTCTGTCAACATAATCCTTTGTTTTATTATCTAAACTTGATCCCTTGTCATTACTGGAGCTGGCAAAGTAATATTTATTTTTTGGCAAATATTTTTGTCCGACATACTTTTCCTATGTCGAAAAGTAGCATCAAAACAAAGACAGTTTTAACAATGACCGATATGACAGAATCTATTGAGCCTCGAGCTTTTAAAAGACAAAAGGATGGTTAAAAAGTCACTGAAAAAATTTCCTTGAGTATTTGTGTTGTTCTATCTTGAGACGAACTCAAAGTCCAGCAACATTTACTTGCTAGCGACTATGAAATATGCATGGTATGCCTACTTGTCGTCACCGTTTACTGCCATTAATCACTACAATTTGTTAAAAAATCTACCATAACACCCTAGGTTATGATTTTATTAGGTGTTTCGATTATTTTATAACGCCTGGGTATTACTTTTTGACAGGAGCCCAGGTTTTGCGTTGTGTTTTCCCCTCCTCCATTTACATCATAAGCTAATCACGAAATAATTCATACTGACATAAATGAATATTTACCCTTGATGTTAAATTGAAAATATTAGAATATATGCCTTTTGTGGTAACCGATCGTTGTTTCAGTGGTAGCGAAGCAGTTACGTTAAAAGTGGGTTGTTGCATCAACACTTTTGAAATTTATAGTATTTCGACAGGAGAGCAAAGCGTGATGCTCTGGGAATAAAAACTTTTAGGAGCCTTTTAATTACATGATATCGGATGAGTTTTGTTCAAGAATGCCACATAATACCAGAGTAAAGTTTATCCGAAACGAGTCATTTCTGAATGGGTTTATAGGGGTTTCCACTCCAGAACGAAACATTCATTCTTGTACCTGTATAATATAAACGCGGTACGACTCTTATGTCTGTATGAATCCTCTTTAGGAGCGAGGGAAACATAGAAAAAGACAGAATAGGACATAAATAACTGTTTTTACAAGCTAAGTTATCTTGCATGTAAACGCGGTATGAAATTTATTTCGTTCCGGAACGAAACTCATTTCGGAATTATGTAAAAGGTATCTTAGGGACGGAACATTAGATTTTTGAGGTGGGGGGCGACTGAGGCAAATCACTTTTTTTTTTCACTGGGGGGCAAATCTTTGTTTTTAGGAGCTGACTGGGGTGGAGAAGGCGATCGGAAATGGTTAAGGATGCTTGTCGTAACTTTTAGGGGTAAAAAAAACCAGAGACCTAGCTGGTACGTTTTAGGGTGTTTTTCGCTCAATAAAATACCTGAAATAAGCATTACGATTTTAATGATATGACTTGAGCTGCAATGGCCGGACACCTCTTTAGGCACTCTACATCTACTATTGGAACCACAACTCTACTCAACATCTATGTATGGGGCAAATTGTAAAATCATCGATATCTGTTAGTGTCTCGAAGAAACCGGCAAGCGAAAAAATAAGATCAACTTCATTTTCTGGATCTGAAAACTTGCAACTCCGCGAGTGTCTTGAAATGTCTTTTTACAATTATGCAAGGGAACGACTTGAGATATGCAACTTCGGTCTTCTCGATAAGTAAACCCACAAGTTCCACCAGCGAACGATTTAAATGAACGGCAAATCTCTATGTTTGCATGTAAGATGAGACGCTTACACAACAGATAATTACCTAAATCAGTACGTAGCTTGTCAATCAAATTGACTTTTGTAACCATTCTGTGACTTCGACCGGCAAAGGAGTCATTGATGGATCTTCAGTTTTCTAAATGCAGTAATTCCTGAAAGGATTTTCTAGATATCATGCAAATAGGAAAAAAACCCATCCCTTGGTATTTCGGAGATTGATACATCTTTGAATTTATATGTGTCTCGCTTGTCATGCAACTGATATAATAAGATGGAGAAGATATAAAAACTGGAACTTAAATCTGGTTAGAATGTGGTAGAGCATAACGTGATCATCGAAACAGCTCATAAAATCATTAATAACCAAGGTAAGAGTGTTATGTTAGATTTTTACTGTTGTGGGAATTGCAACAACAACATCAACAAAAAATACAGAGACCAATCTCTCTCATTAATGTGGACAGCAAAATGGCTTCTGAGGCGTTAGCAAAACGATTAGAACATATTCTACCTGACTTGATTCGTTATAACCAAAACGCGTATTTGAAATTAAAGTTAGATCATTATTTAATACGGTCAGGAGTATCGATGATGGATTAAACAAAACAAAACGGGCAGTCTAATATGGCATAGGTTAAAATATGGACTGGACTATTTTTTGGACTCTTTTTAGACCTTATTTTTTTTAACCATTTTATCGGGGGGAAGCACACCATTAATACTAAGGGAGGGATGGGATGCAGTCTATCAGTATACTGAGGAAGGGCTGGGAGGCAATGTTATTACTCAGGGAGGGGTGAGAGACGAACTATGACTACGCAGGGAGAGGTGGGAGGTGGTTGTAATAGGAAACGCTACTGGTTAATGGAGCGTTTACTCGATCATACAAGTTATTTTAATCGGTTTTTCGACTGACCTTTTTAATGCCAAAATTTCTGCGCTGGGCCGAGAATTCGAGACTGTTTAAAATTGTTCTGTCCAGCTGGACAATGAGAGTCAAGTCCAAGTCAGAACTTGTGATATTTTGAACTTTGAGGGAACTTTGGAAACGAGAGCAGAATCGGAATTCGAAACAAGAAATTCCATGGCTCCATGGCCAGGATGTACCCAGGACTTACTATTTCTTTACGGTTGGCTTAGTTAAAACCACTTCTATTCAGCTATCGCTCAATCGATTTCGCGAGAGAAATACTGAAAGTTACGAATAAATTTAATTTGCTTTACATTATTGAGTTCCAAAAAGCAAACAAACAAACTAGCAAAAACCAAACCCACAGTCAAGCGTTTTCCTTACCTTGGGTATCAATGGTGGTAGGATCCACTCATCATAGTCTGGAAGAAAGAAAAAATCAAAATGCAATATCATTAAAATTGTAAGATACCTCCTCGCCAACATTCACTGAGTGCTATCAACTAGTGTAAGTAATTATGACCCCTCGTAGAAAAAATCAGCCCACTGATAATCTTGGTATGAAGTCTTAGACCAAATGAGTTATCAATCAATGTCTTTTTATTTTTTACGTTGAGGTTTCTTAAACAAAACTTTTCATTAACGTTATCCTTAAAGTGCCATAGTCACTATCTGAGATTGCGCATTGAGTTCTTCCATTTTAACACTTATAAGGGTGAAATCATTATTGTTCGGCCTAAAATAACAAGAGGCAGAGAGCGATGTCGTAAGAGCCAACCGATCACAAAGTGTTTTTCTTATGTGCTGTTGAGAATGATGCGAGGTTTAAACAACTTAATATGCAGACAATATCTGCTCTGATCTTTTTCTGATCTTTTTTTGATAGTCTGGGGGTTATGTTCTGCCTGTCGAGCAAGCGTAAAAAATTGATTATAAGCCAGCTCTCACGAGCTTTATCGGAAAATCGACAGAACACAAAAATATCAGCTTTCTAGGAAGGATAGGTTTATTCAAAGTAATCTTTAAAAGAGGCATTCAAAAGGTCAGACTGAAAAGAACAAATTTTCTACAAGACGCAGGAGTTCGATGCCAGCAAGACGTTGAATCCCGCGTGTGCAAGCGAAGAAGTCCAATACACCGTTGTCAAGGTGATATATTTCAATGACACTCGCGTCTTGTTAAAAACGACCAAGGAATTTTTGAAGCAATTGTTTCACGAAATATAAAATAGAAGTATTAGTAAAATATTAATTCCAAAACCAAATACGTATCCCAAACACCACGCAGTAACGCATGATAAGTTTCTATTTGTTTTTCATGTAGAATTTAGCTCACATTTCACCTTCACCTCATCAAAAAATTTAGCGCTGACAAGACTCGAAGAAGAGTTAGAAAAATCACTGTCGTGCATATTCAATCTGAGAGTACGGTATGAGCCCATGGCCACGAAATGTCATCAACAGTAGGTTAAGGGTACATCAGTACTTGTGACGAGTAGGATGTTATCTTCTTGTATTAACATTGATATATGAAGGACAAAAGTAAAATAACTATTCGCTGACGCTTACCCCTACAAGTAGTACGGTAGGACTCCAACTTCGAATTCCACCACCCCCATGAGTTTACAGCCCTAACTTCGTCGCGTTCAAAGTCTTTTTGGACACCCTGTGGAAAAGCCTAAGTCTAAAATTACCATTTGGTCGTCGTATATCTTCCAAAGAGGCTATTCCAGAGTTTCTGTGCATGCGTTTCAATTTTATTATCACGCTCCGACAACCTAAAAAACAGCCGGTATGTTGGATTTTCAAGCCACGCGTTGAGGCTGAGGTGCAAGTTACTTCTTTACTTTCATGGCTTTTGCAATTATTATTCCATGTATTTTTTTAATGCGCCGCTTAGTATATTTCCAGCTTAGTATATTTAGTATAGTATATACTAATATATATATATACTCAGTATATTTCCACTTACTCTTTCTTTATTGTGTGTTATTTCGTACCTTCGCATGTTGTTTACTCCAGGTTGCACAAGCAATAAGAGCAATGCCAAATGTGTTTGAAAAATACGACACATTCGATCATTATATACATGCTGAGACTCACTCCAAGGGAAATTGTCTCTTAAAATAATAAACAGCACAAATTCTGATGGGTCGAGCAGTTTTTCACACAAGTGGGAAGTAATTGTCTGACCAATCATAGGCCGAAGGCGAAATTTTTCACCAGTGAAAACAATCGTATCGGTTTTCCTGCCTTTAGTGGCGCTGCAGCTCGCCAAAATGAATGAAATTGAATTTTAGCAACGTTCGCTGCTTTCCCAAAAAAAATTGTAAAGATATTCAAAGTATAACCCAATTATCCTGTGGTATCTGAACAAAAGCAGGTGAAAATGTCTCGTACTTTGAATAAAGTAACGAAAGAGAGCTTGAAGAAAACGTTATTTAAAAAAAGAGCTGTTCCATGTGATCAGGAACTTAGTAAGGTACCACTAAACAAGTTAAAACGTCGGTCACCGAAAAACAGAAAGCTGATATTTTGCGAATGTTTCCCATGCTCTTTCGTTGTCTTTAACTGATGAAACACATGGCCTGATTTAACTATATTCTCTATCGATATTTAAAACAACATGCCATTGGAGCCTCAGGATGCTCGAATTTTATGTCTGGCCCCCAAAGTAAGTCTGAAAATAAACAGTTTAGTGCGTGCCGTTCATCAGCTTACTCTTGTGGGAATTGCAACAGCAACAACAAAACAATACAGAGACCAATCTCTCTTACTACTGTGGACACCAAAATAGCTTCTAAGGCGTTAGCCAAACAACTAAAGCATATTCTCCCTAACTTGATTAATTATAACCAAAGTACGTATGTGAAAGTTAGATTAATATTTGATATTTTTAGGAGTATCGATGATGTATTAGAATACACAAAACAAAGTGGGCAGTCTATTATGGAATAGGGTAAAAAACGAAGTGGGCATTCTATTATGGAATAGGGTAAAATATGGACTGGACTATTTTTTGGACCATTTTTGGGACCATTCTTTGGACCATTTTATCAAGGGGGAAGCACACCATTTGTACTCAGGGAGGGGTGGGATGTAGTCTATCAGTACTGAGGGAGGGCTGGGAGGCACAGTGATATTACTCAAGGAGGGGTGAGAGACGGACTATGACTACGCAGGAAGGGGTGGGAGGTGGTTGTAACAGTAAACAATACTTGTCAATGGAGCTTTTACTCGATCATACATATTATTTTAATCGACTTTCGACTGACTTTTTTTAACCAAAATTTTTGCGCTGGGCGGCGGCGTTTCTTCCATTTTTTTGTCATGCGAATGCAAAACTGCCACCTAAACACTGGACTTTAATCGTTATTGAATATATCGCGTCTACGATTCTCCACTGTTGGGTTATGCGCCTGGCTTTTGAACAGAATTGTGCACCATCAGTTTCTTCACGTTTCCTTTTGTGTATACAGTATATAATTACTAAATTTTTCTATCTTACTTTTGTCATTGACCTTAGCAGACGAGATCACGGAATTTTCGGTTAGCCCTTAGCTTAGCTTAGCCCTTAACTTAGCAGCATAGAATTCCTATGCGCTATCACAAAAAAGCCACACTTAACTTAGAATTTTGATCGCCCAAAGAAATTGTACACTGGTGAAACATTACGAAAAGTGGGAATCTTTCATTCCCGTATTAGTGTGAGTAACTCCCCTTTCTACCATTCTACCATTAGTTTTATGTAATAAGCTAGTTTTATTAAACGTTCTACTTCCCTGCTCTCCGTAGTATTACGTACTAAAGAGTATTTCTCCTGTTCTATTTCTTATTCTTAGATAGCTGTTAACAAACATGAAAAAAAAAAGTTTATTTAAAATATGCAGATTTAATTTGGATTACCTTGCGAATCCTAGACTTCTTCATCTTCTTTCTCAGCTTAGAAAACATCTTTAAACTGTCCTTTTGGGAATTAAAGAAAATAATATCCTCAATATACTAAATTACTTTAGGGATATTTGAAATATGCAAAAAGAGACTTCCTTACAAAGGATATTCACTAAAATATTAGGAAAGAACAAGCGATTATAATTGGCAAAAATTAAGATATCAGAACTGAAAATGAACCCGACTTGAAGCGGTAGTATACGCAGAAATAGCGAATACGTATCGTATGTCATCTTGTAAATAACCTTCTTCAAGCGGTATGTAAATCCAAATTCACTGCAAGCATTGATTGAAATTCAAATTACTCCCCATTCGAACCTAGACTACTGAATTTTCCTATATAATATATAAAGATATAAAGATTTCCTGGACGGGCGAACGGACCGGAGGATAACATATTTTGAGGCACCGATTAGGCCACCCCGCAGTAGGGGCAAAGACGAATGACATCATCGTCACGTCATTAACATAACGCGCAATGGCGAAGATGACTAGAAGGAAGTTCTGAACTTTATGTTAGATCACCGTGTGATAAATAAGTTGCAATATTTGGGGCAAGAACAATGCATCGTGTCTCTGGAAACATCCTCACGTTCGAACAGGATAGAAATTTTCTATTATGGGTAACGAATCGTAACGCGATGAATGTTCATTCGTCTTCTACTTTACAAGGCTAAAAGGTTTACATAACGATCATGATAAATGAAAGAGAATGGTTCAGTTACACACCTTCAGATTTTTTCCGTTAGCTTATGTGAGTCGAAGAGAGTTGATTTACCCGTATCTCAATACGAAGTGATCTACTCTAGAGCCAAACCAAGATGTTGAAAGTGGTGGTAGCCGACGCGAATCTGTAATGACGAAATTCGCTATTAATACCCATGTCATACGCATTAGCTACGTCTTCGACCAAACCTACGCAGTCAAGCGACGAATCGTGAGTCACATGATATTCGTTCTCGTTCTCGTACCCCTTCGTGTCTCTCAAAGTTAAACTACTTTCATTCAATGATCAGCGTTGGAAAGCCTGTTGCATTTATGAAATACGACAGAAAAAAAAGATGTTGTCGCGCAAGAGCAAAAGAGCAAGAGAATATAAACTGTTTACATTCTCCTGATAACACATGACAATGCCTAAATAAAAAAAGGTTTCTGGATTTTTCTGAAGTGAAAACATTATCTAACAAGTTATAAAAACTACAAAACCGTGCTGCACGTGTAATAACTTCATCAAACTATGATGTAGATGTCGATTCCTTGTTTCACAAATTAAACTCAGCAGGAAAGACTTGAAATCTCAACGTAGAATTCAGAACGCCGTAATGGTTTTCAGGTCTTTTTACGGTCTGGTTCCCAAATATCTCACGTTTAAATTTAGAAAGCGAAATTAATCAAACTATTCTCTGAGGGACTCAGTAAACAATAAACGTGTTGTCCCCTTTCAAAGAACTAACTACATGAAAAAATAGTTTTAGTTATAAAGGCGCAACATTGTGAAATAGCTTACCCTGTAACATTAGAGAGTCTGGTTCTTTAAACCAATTTAAATGCCTTCTCAATCATAATTTTTAAACACGGCATTCATGGAAATCAGGTTTTTAAGTGGCACATTGTTGTAAGTTAATATAATGTTCAGTTTAGGATTTGTAGGTTCTTAGGATATCAGTCATTGTATTGGAATTTTTTGTACCTGATGAATTTTTTTACCGTGTATAAATAATGATTAAATAAATACATTAAATAGATAAATAAATTTCAAGTCAAAAGGCGTGCTGTCTAACAACGAATATCAGGAAATATGTAAATAAAAACATTTTGTCAGGTTTCAATTTCTTTTGCGACCATTGGCACTTGTATTTGGCACGCTAAAGGCTAATATTGACAAGGAATTCGAAGGGTTAATTTGGTGAAAGTTCATTAAATGAAAATTGAAAAACGTATCAGGAAACTATCAAATACAACTTTGCGATCACCTTATGTTAATATTTTGTCTTCCCAGTTTTGAGTTCACAATCAAGCATTTTACAAGCTGTAAGTAGCAATTGTCGCGTAACAATCGAAGTTTGTTGAAAGATCCATGGTAAACAACAAACCATGTGGCTGTGCTATTCTTTTATTTAATGAAGTGAAGAAGAAAACAGTTTTCAGGGAGGTATTTGCAAGGGGTGAATTTGGGTGAATACGTCTGTAATCGAGCAGAAGGGGTTAAATAAATTATGACCGTCCCATTTTAATGCATCGAGTACCCAACTGCAAAAAGAAAAAAACCTTAATCACGTTAAAAAAAGAAAGAATTGGAAGGTTTTCAAGCTCCTCAAGCTTTTTTTCTAATTCTGTTTCCCTTTTCTCTCCATCCAACTACGTTAACCCCGTGTAATTCCACGGCGAAATGAGTTCAGTTAAATTTTGAAAGGCCTGGGGAACAGTATGACCCAACGTCGACAACAATAACTTTGGTTACCCAGATAGACATCGCGCACCAAGAGGCGAAAGCAATACAGCCCATATCAAACGATCTTCTTTCGCACACTTATAAATATTGCACGACGAGAGACCGAAAAAAAATATTGAAAAAAAACCAAGGTAATTTGTTCCTTCTTCCGAATATTTACAGGACGTGAGGGTTGAGGCTCTAAATGTCTACAGGCTTATGGGTTATTGGTCAAGCAGTTCACTACGGGCAGCAGGCGCTTAGATGATTGAGTGCATGGGTCTTAGCATTGTGAAAGGCTAGTCCGATCAACTGCCAACTCATCCAAGGGAGAGACAGAGAAAGACTGGGGGGGGGGGGGGTTTGTATTTGTTAGATACTTAATGCTAAATAGGATACGTTACCAGGCCAACTGGTGTCCTGACTGAAGGCTTAAAAATGCATAACTGTGTTAAAAATTACTCGCTCTTTTCACTAACGTCAAACAATGTCTTCATTTTTCAAATGTGATTCTCTGGTTCTGGAAAAAAAAATTATTTTATGTTGCATAGTTGCAGAGTAACGGGGACACCATGTATGATTGATATCATGAGCTTGATCCGGTCTTTACTTTGAATAGTTTATTTTCTGTGCATTTCTCAGAGTTAATCTAAAAAATTTGAAATTAGGAAGGTCATAAGGAAGGTCATTTATGTGAATTTTGGATATAATTCAAAGTGTAAATATCACAAGAATTTTCTTGAATTTTTTAATAATTAATCTTGAGTTTAGAAAATATAATACTCAGATACCGACTGTTAGTTCATTGACATGATCTTTATACGCAAAGATCTTTTTTGAGCTAAACAAATTTTCTGTTTTTCTTATTTCTCTTCGGGAACATCGGTTTTAACATAATCGGTTGCCGACAAATTTTATCATAAGCGCTGAATGTTTATTCTCATGTTTGTACCTTAGGCGAAATTATCATCGGGATACCGCTTTAACAAACACATCTTTGCGATATTACTTTCAGGATCTTAGATAAACAATGCAGGTGCCGATGTTGAAACAAAAGCCTCGTCGCCAAATCAATTAACAAAAAAAAAATTGATAAAAAAGTTGCGCTGGTGAGAGGAAATGAAATTAACGATCAGTCTGGGAAGACTTGAAATAAACCATAACTGCGACCTTCGGAGAGAGCTGAAAACGCAAAAGTAAGTTTCTCTAATAATGACTGAGTGCCTTGTATTCCAAAACAAAAACTTTGAAATTTAAATCAAAAATCTGTTGGTGGGAAAATGAATACTTGCTATTTTTAAAGTAAGAATCCTTGATATGTATAATTCTGAAGTTGCCCGCGCCAATCTCAATTTTAGGGTGTACATATTAAGACAAATAACCTTCAAATTGCCGAAACCGCTCGATGCAACTTACTAAATGCTGTATCTTTCAAGCGCCAATGATTGGCGAAATTCGTACCAGGTTAAAAATTGAATTCATCAAAATATCTCATTTTCGGTGTTTTAATTTAAAAGCTTAGACAAAACACGATTTGCAAAAATGTCACTCATCCGTTATAATCAATCATTAGTTACAGTTTTACGTTAAATCTTTACATAAAGAAAACGAAAAAATTTTTTAAATGTTTCATGTCAGTGAACCTGCTACCAGTCATTCATATGAAACTATACCGGATAATTTTATCGTTAACTCAGGCTGATTCTCTAAGATCAAATTTTAAGGCCGAAGAGTTACCCCGCCTCGAAAAGTGAGTTCAAAGTAAATAACTTTTGCAATCCTTGAGAAATAATAGCCCGCTGAATTAGCAATGAAATTTATAATATTCAGTGACGTACTTTTAGTAATTCTTCAGAGTGACTTTTCAGCATATCCAATTATCAAACTAAATGCTCAAAAGGTATCCACCGGCGTAAATAATAAAAGTGATACTACTGGCATTAATGGCAGGGCTCTAAAACGCCTCTTTTATTCTACACTGGCAAGTTTTTTGGGGAGTAATCTTCACGAATAAGTTTTGTTGAAAAATTAAAGGTTTTCCTTTCAGGCAGAAACAGTCGTCGTGGAACAAAAACAAAATGCCCTTAAGATTGAAATGCAAATTTTGCGCAACGTGCATTGCTTTCTGTAAACAATAAGTAGATTCATTACCTTCCGTAAATCAATAACCCACATAAAACTTTTTAAGTAGTATCACACCCTAAGGTAAGACCCATAATAGGGAATTTTTAACAACGGCCACCACAGCCCTTACATAGGGTCTGAGAGGAAACCATTGAAATTTTTCTAAGAACGACATTTTTTCCGCTCAACTGTAAAACAGCGGGTTCCGATTTCCCAGGTAATCTTAAATAATTCGAAAGAATGAACGCGCTTACCCCTTTTTTCGCTTTTCATGTTTAACGTGCTGGAACTAAACACGCTATAATGAAGACACATTCCACTTAGATTTATAACTAGCGGTGAGAAAGCTACCTCTGTTATTTGGTTGAAATAACGCTTTAACCGAAAACCTTAGGGCTTTTTTTTTCATTACCAACAGCTGCCAGCAAGAAGGAATTTAGTAGAATCAACTTAGTTACCACAGAATCCTACGCGCTTTTAATAATTAATAATTAATTTAAAAGCTTAGCCAAAACACGATTTACAAAAATGTCACTCATAAGTCTTGGTGGTCGAGGGCTGCTACTTAAAATTTTACAATTTTTCAAAGATTTAATAAAAAATAAAAGAAAAAATAAATCAAAACTGAAAGTAAAATGGAACGTGACTACAAAACAAAGGAAATAGAACGATTGAAAGTAAAATGAAGTAGCAAGCAAATTTAAAAGCAAAAGTAATTGCATTATCAAAGTAAAAATCATTTCAAAATTAAATTGAGATCCAAGGGCAATTCACGTCGAAATAAGAAATAAACTCAACATCAAATCAAAACAAAAGTCAAAGTGAATATCACTGTGGCCGAGGGCTGCCACTACCATGATACTGTGCTGGCGTGATTGTATGTCCCATCGTGCGTTGTGTCCATTTACTCAAGTTGTGAAATTGTTTTGATCTTGATTGATTTAGAAGAGTTTTTTAGTCACGTTCCATTTTACTTTCAGTTTTGATTTATTTTTTTCTTTTCTTTTTTATTAAATCTTTGAAAAATTGTAAAATTTTGAGTGGCAGCCCTCGGCCACCATAAACCTGCTACCAGTCATTCATATGAAACTAAATCGGGTAATTTTATCGTTAACTCAGGGGGAGGGGGGAGGGATTACAAAATAATTTGCTTATATCATTTGAGTTGATTTTATCCAGTTTATCCATCGAATTTTTCTCCTTTCGCAAATCCAGCTTCCTTTGGCATTAGAACGAACTGCGCTGTTTTCCTAAAGAGTGGAATCTAATCGGTTTTATTTTCATACCTGACACAAAGTTACCAAAAGCGATTGTGGTCAGCAACAGAAATTTGATAAAAAATCTGGCACAAAAGAAGGTAACTGTCTTCTTTTCAATAAGTCTATTTTCCTTCGATGGCATTTATTTTTAGACTTTTTAGCCAGTTTAGTTGGTCAGCTAAGAAATATGAATTTGAGAAGTCTGAGATTTCATTGCAAATGAGGATACGCTTATCTTGAAGAGAGAAGGAGAGAGAATGCATGGACGAACACGACAATGTTTTTTTTAATTTTCATTTTTATCCTCCAGGTTTGAAACTGTCAATTAATTATAAGGAGAGCTCTGACTATTTTTTCCACGGGCCTTGGAAGTTTACCATTTTAATGTAAAGGAGAGCTTAGGTGTTGGTGGCTTACCGAAATGGGTTTTCTTAAAAGTTGAATCCGCTCTCCCGGCTTGAGGTAGCGGTGGCTTTACGATTAACGCGCTGGACTCCAGGTCGAGAGGTCCTGATTCGAGACGAAGCCTGGTCATTGTGTTGTGTTCTTGGGTGCGACACTTTAAGCAAACAGTGCCCCTCCCTCTCTACCCAGGAGTATAAATGGGGTACAAGCCAACCCTCTGAAAAAGCTGACAAAATGTCAGGGGGTGACCTGCGATGGACTGACATCCCATCCAGGGGAGAGTAGTAATACTCCTGGTGTTGCTACATGCTATGGAAACTGGGATAAGCTCAGCTGGACAGGCCACGTGGTTCGGGCGCAGACTTTTAAACCCCCCTTACCCCTCCCCCCTCCCTCCCGGCTGCTCTCAAACTGAGGCTTTAAATTGTTGACTCAACGTCAATAAGTTAATGAAATAAACCCCGATTGGCAGGGCGTTAGAATTGTAGACCTGGTTTTTGGTAACTGGTTAGGATATAGAAAGGGGCCTTAAAGTGTTATTTTCTGTAAATGTGTTGTTTCGAAGATGATCCCCACTGTATTGGATTGGTTGGCTAAGGGATCTTTCACCCATACCAAACGCCCCGAAAAATGCTTATATTTTTTATGATTATTTTTAGGGTTGAGTCTGACGATGACGACTCTGAAACATTTTTGAACGGTTCTGAATCCCAGGATCACAGTGAGGCTGCGTCCTTTTATCTTGGTGATAAACACATACCGGTTTATGCCTCAGAGATGAAGGAATTGTCAAACAGCGACATTGCACGGCTATTACTAGATCCTCCTGAAGATAAAGCCGCTTCGAAACCACCCGTAAAGTGTCAAGAAAACAAAATTTTCATCATTGATAAAAAGTCGCCGTATTTTCGAAACCCAGACGACTGGAAAGCAGATGACCTTGGAGTCTACAAAAACGATGGCACTCATGTTTTTGCGTATTACGAGGACAAGAATCCGGAAATCCGCTGGATATCCAAAACAAAACCAGAAGATTGCAAACGCTCCACAGTTCTTCTCAAGAGAACGTACTGGACGCACGCACAACATCCTGATTTCCGCAAAAGAGCTTATGAAATACTCAGATATAGTGGGCACAGCTTTACGCCCGAGCGATTCGTACTTTTACAGTACAATTTCAGCGGAAAACCACATGCGATCACGACCAAAAAACACGGCAATTCTAAGTCCGAGAAAGCTTTTACTCGCACCAAACCTGGAGTTTTGGAGAGCATCAAGGGAAAGGTGAAAGGTTCTGTTCCTCCGTCCAAAGTGTATGACGAAGTGTTTGAAGAGGCTGGGGGCCTACTCAAGGTTTGCAGTGTCTCAGATGTTCCCAGAAATAGAAAGCAAGTGGAGAACGCAAAATATAAGGGAAGGGAAGTTCGAAGTCAAGACGAGTTATACGACCTAACCCTCAAATCAAAAGAAGAGGAGGAAACGGGAAAAGTTTATATTCGACGCCTGCAAGTTGCACCTAGTCCGGTATGCGTTTTGGCGTCTGATAGGCAAGTTCAGGATGTTAAGCGGTTTTGTGCCAATACAACTGAAAAATTTCCCTTATGTTCCCTTCTCCACCTACATCGGGAAGTCGCACGCCCAAAAGGAGAAGATCAATAGGAGAGTTCGTGAAATTCCAATGGAGGCATTTTTACAACTGAAAGAAGGCTCGATCAATAATGCAAAGGCTAAGAACAAGAATCTGACCAAATGCGCTTACAAAAACATGCCAAAGTCAATCGGTGGGAAACCTGGAGAAGCCGAACGGAAAAGAAAACGTAATCCCCAGTCCGAGCGTTCAACTAGCAAATGCACAGAAAGAGTTCCTACCCCTCCGAAACCAACACTTAACACCAATACCTTCAAAGTTAAATGGCTCAAGAACTCGAGGGTTTACAGATGTTATGGGTGTCGGCAAAACATCCGTCCCAAACCCCAGAAAGGCGAAACGGAAGTTGTTCCTCCACCACCTTGGGACTTTGTTCTCGCACGACTGGAACTCCGGCTAATCCCTAATAGTGCTGGTGAGCTGAAGATGTCCATCTAGCCGGAACCAGTGCATTATCACCCAAAATTGTCCTGTATTCGCAACACCCACGGCAAAAAGTATTATCCGTCGGTGGAAGTAACGGATGCTGACAAGGAGGTGATGGATGATATTCATCTTCGGCATTTACGAAGCGAGTTCGGTCTATGAACAGTCTGCGCAATCGTGGCCACGAGGCCATAATAACCGTATTTTCTCGAATAAGCGCTCACCCCAAACGCCTTCAGACTCAACTACAGCACAATCAGTGCAGGTTAATAATCTCCTACTAAGTGTCCCCCTCGATTAAGTTCTCTTCTTATAGTATTTCAAGTACCTCGGTGTTTGTGTTTTTATGTAAGCAATTGTAGCAAAAGTTTTCTTTTGAGTCGACCATTGTTTATGTTATAAGACGAAACCTGTGTGAACATGATTCGTAGACAGGTCCCGTTAATGTTAGTTATTACTGAAATTATTTCCAGTTTTTTTAAATCAACATCATTCTCACTTTTAAATTAAGCAACCGTGTGGCATATTTTGTCTAAAATTCACTCATTATTATTAGGGTTAGTTGGTGAAACCTGTGTTAAGATGACTGACATTGACAGGTCCCGTTAATATTAGATAATGGTATTCCTCATTGATTTAAGCTCGATATATTTTCACTGATAATGTCGGAGTTTTAGTTAAGATTGCGTTAACAAGAAGTAAGTCAACGCTTGTGATTGCATCACTGCTTGTGGACAAAGTCAAACCCTGACAAGCCTAATGTCAATTTTACTCAAAAAAGAGAGGTTGATAAATTAGTAAATGAACATCCACAGCATGATATTAAACATTATTACGAGCAAAGATATTTTTTCCGGTATTGACTTAATATCCGCGGAAGTTATCCTCCTAAGGGGAAATTAGTGTGGGTACACTTGATTTTTATCTGGCTCTCTTGATCCTTTGGCCTTGCCTATAATTCCGTCTTTTAGGCTTTGGGGTAATTTTCCGCCATTCCGTCTTTTAGGAGTTGCTGTTAGCAAATGACTGGAAAAAATGGGGTCAAATCCAAGGGAAATTGGGTCTTGTTCGAGTAAGCGGGGGGTTTCGAGTTCGCGGGGTTCGAGTTAGCGGGGATTTGGTGACAAGATCTATTCTCACCATGCAAATTAGACGAATTAGTGAAATAGCCTTTTTTTGTCCAGAAAGTTAATTTCTTCCGCTGATGTGTAAGCCGTAAATTTCACAGTAGGATGGTGGTGTTTTGGACACCTGGTCGCGAAGAAATTCTTCAAATTCTTCTTGACGGCTTCCTTCTGCTAACTTTCTTTTGTCCTTTCACGCCATGAGAATTTCCCACGCGCGTGACACCCTGCAAACCTCTCTTAGTGTTACTCAAGTCCCAAAACTTATTCGTGGATGAAAAAACGCTCGTATTGAAGGGCTCATAACGAGGGCTTGCTCTCACGCTAGTCTAAGTTTGGAGCTGGGGCTTAACGTTGTCATATTTTGAGAAGCCTGAAAACGTTCCTGTGATGTTCTCACATTTACAAGCATATGAGATATTATTGTTTCAATAAATCAATGAAGACGTGACCAGGAAACGTATCAAAGTTATAATTGTTTATTGTAATGTGGTCAGTGTCGAGTTGGTTTTCACATGCTTTGCTACTTTTTATGCCGCGACTAAAACTCATGGCAAATTTAGCATAACAAAAGGTAACTAAACAGGTTTACAACGCGAAAACGCAGCTATCGTTCATGCATAATGGTTCATTATTATTTATACCACTCAGTAAAAGAAAAAAAATTAATAACACTTAATTTTAGTCACGCGCGTTATCGTCGTGGGGATAAATGAGCCAAGCGCTTAGTGTTTTTGTACAAAATTTGTGCAACATGCCCTGACATCCGTTCCGTGTTTTAGGATTTGGGGTTATTTTCCGCCGTTCCGTGTTTTTTAGATTCTATCATTACACTAAAAATAGATGCAAAGAACTCTTATAAAACTAATTTCATTGTGGTTTACATTGATTAAACGTCGTTGATTGGTACATCATCATAAAAACTCTCGAAGTGGTTCCGAAAAAGAGGCCCTGTCGAAATAATAAGAGCTGTCCTTAGAGCTGCGATTTCAGTACAACCATTCTAAAGTTCGAAGTACAGAAGTGATTGAAAAGGAGCTTTAACTTTCCTTTGATTAGTTTTTGTCAAAAGGTAGGAAAATTTAGACAGATAAATAAATAAATAGATAAATAATGGATGAAAAGATGTGAGTGAAAATTGAAGAATGAAAATAAATTAATGAAAACGAACGAGTAAAGAGGTGAAGGATAGAATTTCCAAATATCAAATTAAGACGTGGTGTGGATGACACAGTAACAACTATATATTTACAAAAATTAACATGTAGCCTGTGTAACTAGGGGTTGAATGTGTGTTTTTCAAAACCCCAAATGGCAGAAGGCAAACCATTTGGCTATTTACAAGCATGGTGGAACTGTTGAGCTCAGAACAGTTGAAAGGCAAATCCAGACAACTGTTAAAGCGTGTCTCGAATCTGGAACTTCCGCATTGCGAGTACCATGCACTCACCCTGCCACGCTTTCTCTGCTGGCTAATTTCGTCACGTTAGCCCACTGACAAGAAGTCAAATACCAAGTTTATATTTTTGTTAAAAAGTAAATGCTTCATCCAGTCCTTACCCCATAGAGACTCCGGAAAAAATTCAAACAGCAAATCTCTAGACCATGGTCGTTCCTCAGGGCTCCTACAATTGAAGCAAATATGAATAGTTCATCCTTACTACCTCTAACATTTCCATATACCTTTAGACCATACAAACCATGTCAAAGCAGCCGTAATAAGATCCTTGGTAGCTTTTGATATATCCTCCGGCAAGTTTGGTTCCGTTGGCTTGGATCCAATACGGAACATGGCCGCTGCTGGCTCGAGGTCACCCAGCGGAGGTCTTTTCGTCAACATTTCCACAACTGTACAACCTACACTCCTTTATAGGAAAGAAAGAAAGCATTTCAATGAGAACAGAAATGCATCTTAAACAATTATTTAAATCAACTTTAATAGTCGAACTCTCATGAAACTTGATCCTCTCTTTCATAAAAATCAGATCCAGGGAAAGGACTGATAGCCTCAACGTAAAGACAGCTATCGGCGGAATAGGAGGAACGCGAAGGAGCAGGTCTATCATAAGTAGTTAGACAGCTAGCTTCGCAGCATTCCCACCTTATTCCCTTACAGCACTCTCTCTCTCTGTGTCTCTCTCTATCATCTTTATGTGTGTTTTACCTATCATGAAGACAGTTAAACTTACCAAATGTCTACCTTTCTGCCGTATCCTTCTCCCCTGAATATTTCAGGTGCCATCCAGTAGGGAGTGCCGCAATAGGATATAAGATTGGTTTTACTCCCAATTTTCTGGGTATGAATGAAAGAGATCAAGAATCTTTTATATTTTTTCTGGCTGATTTGTTTCAAATTATGCTCTTACCACGTCGCCCTAGACCAATGACCCCACAGGTCATGTTCAAAGACAGTTTCGGACGTTTCGGGTGGGGTTTGCAAGGAATTATATGCAACATTTGAAATCGTCAAATTGCGAGTAAACAAACAAGTTTTCCACCTCCAAATGTAAAATCAATGAAATACCGTTAATCACTACCCTGCTCACAGAGCGCAAAGCCCTACTTGTGGCGTGTTAAAATTGTGAAGAATCTCTTCGTGTGATCGCATTATGGTTTTTCACAATAATAAAATCCATACAAGTTCTTATATCGGTTTATCGCGGCTTATAGTCTTCAGCCATCTCATGTTTGTAAGGCTCAAGAAATGCATTGTCATGATATGTCTGATATTACTCGTGTGATTTCGTGAGAATCCTATTCCTGCAAAATCAAGCAAATGAAGTGCGCGTTCTGTCTGTATCTGGTCAATTCGCCAACACAACAAACTCGCCAGCGCAAAACTCGCCATGCACCACTGAAAGTCAAATTGCCACCGGTGGCGATTTGACTATTTCGATATGTGTAGCCTGTCGCATGAAACGTACATTAAATGAGAGCTAAGATGTAGTATTGTATGGCGAAAAGGGAAAGGGACTCAGAAGTTGTATGTAACCTCTCAAATATGGAACGTTAACCGTAAATGAAATAGAACTTGTTGATACCACGATGATCAGTTTGTGTAAAGCGAAACCAGAGTGATTTTCACCGAGTAATATTCGCCAAGTGATTTTCGCCGATTTTTAGGAAATCGTATGAAACTTACATCAAATAAAGGCTAAGAAGTACTAGCATATTGCGACAAAGAGCTCGCACAAATACAGCGAAGTTTACGGAAACAGACTTGGCGTCTTTTCTTTCTTTAAAGCACAAAGAATGTCGACGTGACCTTCAACACGAGTTTTGTCGCAACAAACACATTTCTTAATCAAACCTAATGAAGATTACATCATATGAAAGCCAGGATTTTGAGAGTTGTCTCATTTTTCAGTTTTGATGATGCGAAATTGAGAGTGTGGGCGAAATTTTGCTGAAAGCGACATTGCGTCCTCAAGGAGTCCCTGAGGGGCAAACTTTGATGTTCCCTTCGACGGCCGCGTTCGAATTTCTCGATCAATATCGTTGCAGGATAAAACTGACTTTTAGACTAGGGAGCACACCCTAAAGGTAGATCCCGAAATGCCAAACAAAATTTTGGCTGTTAAATTTTCCCAATTCTGAGGCGACGATTGATGAGTTAATCAGTGCTCAAATTGCCAAAAATGCGCTTCGAATTCACTTACTCTCACAAATTACTTTCTCTAGGTTTAGTATCTTGACTGGCTTATGAAAATTGGGCGTTTGTAGAAGGATGTGAAAGCCAAAATAGTTACTGAATTATTATAACTTCTGTTTGTTTTTAAGATTCGATTCATATTTTATTTTGTTCCTTTTTTATTTTTCTTCTTTGTTAACTTTTGTTGGCTAGTGAATTGACTTTTTTAGCATTTGGTGGTTTCTAAAGGAACCCTTTAATGAGAAAAATGTTCATTTGATAAAAATGTGCAGTTAATGTTGCAAGGTACTACATCCTAGTTTTCATTTGATTGATTGATTCACACCACCCTCAAGAGGGTGGTGTGTCTTTAGAAATGATTTTTGACGACGGAAGTGAGCATGGTGGTATCTCTAGTGGTGAGGAATCCGAATTAGATAGAAAACTGGAAAATCCTAGCGAAGAATCGAGGTAAGTAATCTCTAAACATTCTTGCGATATTTAAATGCGTGACACATGTGGTGTTGAAACATTTACTTTTACTTTTCGCGTACGAATCCTTGTTATTTGCCTTGAAACAAACCTGTAAATGTTTATTTGTGAATGAAAAGCAATATATTTTGTGATCAAACATAATTTTCAAGCGACAGAGAAAATAATCTTCGATGGAATGTTGGAGCGTAACGGCCTAAATTATCAGCCGATGACAGATCGAATGACACAGTGTGCGTCCGAACTAAATCAAATAAAATCTTTTATTTTTAAAACGATAGTTGTATATATATCGACCTGTACATTATCTTATAGTTTTGTATGTTTTTTAGATGTGGTTCTACTTGTTACATGCCGAAAATTCACAAGCAAACAAATTATGCTCAAGAATAAGCGGAATGATATAAAATGGCAGTTTCCGGTTTCACTTCTGAATTGTTTTACTCTTGAAAAATACATGGCAAGTGAAAGGCTTTCGATATATGTTGCGCTTTATGTATTTTGAGGTTGATTATCTCATTTGTCCCTGTTTCAAGGCTAAATTTCAGAAGTCAAACAAAGAAATATAGTTCCAATGGTTGCACTGTAGACTTCAAGAGGGATTAGTAAATTTGGGCTTGGGGTGATGATAAGGTCAGACTAATTAGTCAGTATGTCAATCAGTGTTCACTAAATATGTGTAAGACATCTCAGATTTGTTATTTTCCAACCAATTTTTATGGAGATGTTGCCCATATAACAAGGAACCTCTTTAGCTAATTTTTGCCGCATTACTTTATATTATTTGGGTATCACTTAATTCACAGTTCAAATTTTGATATTTTATGCTAATTAATGTTAGTTTGAAAGCATTCAATGAGGTTGTTTCCTTTTTCTTGGAGAGGAAACATGCATTTCAGGAAAGCTTATGTACTGCTGTTTCAAGTGAGGTATAGCTTACTTCCCTTGTGTAAATACTTGGTGAGGAATAATTTTTTCAATAATCTGGGTCAATTTTTATGGTTTTGGGGTACAGTTTGGAAAAAAATTGTAATTAATTCTGTATTTGTTCTTTTTCAGCCAGAGTCTCTGGATGTCTTGCCCATAAGATAAGGAATATTTTATCTTAGAAATGTTTCCTTGTAACTCCAATCCATTCAGGCCCAGGCTGTTTCAAAGTCAAAAGTTGTACGATAATTTATGCCATTTTCTTAGCATGATTTAAAATCCATGATTTTTGGAGGCAAAATATATTTTTTCTGAAAAGCCAATTTTGTCCTCTTTCAAATTAGATATAGCACTAATCACTAGTGTAAATACTGTTGACAAAAAAAAATAAAAGAAAAAAGGTTGCCATCATCTGTCATTTTTTTTAAGTCTGCTACTGCCCAGCCGGTAAAACGAGATGTATTTATGACAATTGGCAACGAAAGCACTAGTAGGGATGTACTCGGCGACTCACAAAAGCGTTATTGTTGCCCGTGGGCAGAGATAGGAAAATACTCACCGCGTAAAGAACCAATTAGATTGCAGGATTCGTTACCGTGCCCTCTGAGAAAGCAATAATCTTTCCACTTTAGCCGCTTGTCGACAAAAGTTTTAGGTTTGGAAAACTCTTTAGGATGATAATTAAAAGTAACCTCCAGATTTCCAAAAATGCTCATTTTATCGTCATTTTCACAAATTTTCACCTCTAAAATTGACAATTTGAAGTTATTTAAGTATTTAACTTGATACTCTAATATTTAAAAAAATAGCCGACTTAATCCATAATTTGTCTTCGTACATGCCACTATGCACCATTCATGCCGTTCAACAAGATTCGCCGCATAGTTGAAGCCATGATAAATCTCCTAACTGCCCTTTTTCTTCTCTCTACCCCATTGGGAGTTTTCGCCAGGATATTAATGTTCCTCGAGATCAATGACGTTTTTATTTTTCATTTAGGTCAGTGTAAAGTACTAAAAGTAAGCGAAAGACTAACGTTGCAATCGGATAAATGAGAATCCCAAAATTGTGCAAGATACTGAAGTACCAATCGAATGAAAGAGAATCGTAAGTTCGCGGGATACTAATGTATCTCACGAATGAAGGAGAATCCTACATTTTGCTAAGTTTTGCGAGATACTAACGTAACAATCGAATGAAAGAGAATCCTTAAAGTGCACAAAATGTTAACGTAACAATTCAGTGAAAGAGGAATCCTACATGTGCGCGATATTCCAACGTAACAATCAAAAGAGAATCCTGAAAGAACGTGAGTTACTTACGTAACAGTCGCATGAAAGAGAATCCTAAAAGTGCGCGAGATGCTAAGATAACTATCCAATGAAGGGAAACCTTAAGGTGTGCGAGATCCTAACATAACAATCCAACGAAGTTGAATTGTAAAATTGTTCAAAATACTTACATAACACTCATCATAATCCATCAATTATTTTTGCTTGCGCGTGATTGGCCTAAAACGCAACATTCCACGCGGCAAACGGTACAAGGTAAGCTATTCGTAGTCACAGTGGCCTCCATTTTTCGTTGAAAAATATGTTCGTATTTTTGTCCTTGGAAATAATCTGTTCCTCGTCGCTCACAGCTCTCCTCGAGCTTCGCTCCCGAAAAACTGTTTGCATCTCGGAAACCATTTTTGCATTCGGCGCCTTTGTTTCTCTGTACCTTCGCAGTACAGCGATAGATCAAAGTGCTCTGTGAGCAAACTCGTGAATGGACAAATGATTTTTTGGATTATGTTTAATGTTATCTGGTATAGGGAATTTTGTGGTCGATTGTCATATCTAGAGTACGAGCAGTAGTGCAGTGTTCGCTAATGTAGCAAAGAAACAAAGTAACGTTGATTTTTGTTTCTGGTTCAAAAGAAAGGGTTGGAAGTAAATGTGGGCGAAAAGTGAAATTTACTGTCTATCATTGTAAATATTAGAAAATCAAGGCAAGTCTTAATGAAAACATTAACCAGGGCGTGAAATTAACTTTTTTTTCTGATAGCCACTTGGCTCCTAAATTCTTCAAAGTGGTAGCCAATTCAAAAAAATTGGTCGCCATTTTCAAAGACAAACAAAATCTTTCTTTACGCTGTCAACGTTCTAGATAGACCCTCCAAAATTAAGTTAGGGAAAAGATCTTTAATGTGCTACAAAGTGGACACTAGGATGGATGATATACAACGTTCAGGCTCATCTAAATCCAAGATGGCGTCTAGTTATCGATCGAGATGCATGTGCTACGTTTTGGAAACAAACCAAACGAGGAAGTTTGCCACGGATTTATCTTTGCAAATCTTTTTAATTCACAATATTTCTCGGTAAGGTTATGATGAAACGTTCTAGTCGCCAATTTGGCGACTAACTTTCAGGATTTGGTCGCCAAAGTGAAAAATTTAGGCGCATTGGCGCCTGTATTAGGCGCAATTTCACGCCCTGTTAACGATTCCCTCTTTATCCAATGAGACAAACGGGAACGAGTTTTGAGTGATATAACTAAGCCAAGACTGCCACCGTCATTTTGGATCTCCGCCTAAGTAGATTTCAGTCACGTGTTAGGCAACTTATAATCAATAACAAGATAGAATTTCATTTCAGGCCTATTTATCAATTTTGTGGTGTATAACTTTCGCATTTTAGTACGTAATATGTATTTTGAATCTTCAAATTGTCTTGAAACTTAAAAGAAAATTGTTCTTTAAAAATTCACTGAAAATCGGTAGCTAAAATTGTTTGTTTAGGTGTTATTTGATTTTCGTGTTAACTTGTAATTTCGTCAGTCGTCGGCATCTTTTGTTGCTTCACACAGGAAAAACACACGATACGAAGCGTAATGATCGATATTGTCTTCAATCTCACGCCATAACAGAAAAAGCTTTTGAACATCTGTAAACTCCGAGCGCTTCGCAGTAAGTGATTGTTTTCAAGTTTAAGGTTGTAAATTACAATTTTATGAAAAACGAAGGTTGTTCTGTTATTTCAGTGTGAATCCTTGCATGCCTGCCAGTCGCTGGCGCCGCTTGTCGAAACTAAAACGAAAAAAAAAACTCTTTTAAGATTATCATTGGCTTCTTTTTCACCCCACCACTATTCTTAGCAACAAAGGTCGCCATTCCGTTTGTTTATTGCTCGCCAAAAACTATCAAATGCACCCAAAAGCCTAAGATCAAAAAAAAGTTTACAGGAATCGACCAATCGAGCGAGCGAGCGAGCGAGTGCCATTCCCCATATCGTATCTACAACTCGCTCTTGCGTATGCGCGCAATTCACGAGTTAAAAAATGGAGCACTTAAAAACTATCGAGGGAAAAAGAACTTGAAATTTCGCGACTACACTCAGAAACCTCAAAATCACTCCACCGACAAAACAAAAACAAAAATGATTTTCATACCAATTCTTGGAGGGAAAAGACATGTTATTTTTTGAAGTATCATCACTGAGGCTATTTGGAAAACGCGACCCCAATCCACCCTGGGGACTCCATGGAAAAGAAACTGTAGCCTTTCCGTTCAGACAAATTTTTCGGATTATTTTGGATGAGGGAAACATTGTAATAACTGAAAAGAATAAAAATAAATAATCCCGAATCCCCTTAGTCCGTAGATGGCATACTCCACTAAATGGATGGCAACGCGAAAGATGTCAACGCTTCTTACTGGTGAAAATAATTTTTTCTCCTTTATAAAGAAACCACGGATTAACTACGAGTCAACTTCAGCTTGGCACAAACATTCTGTAGAAGAATACAGGTGTTCAAGGCCTTCATTAGTCATCAGTTTATCTAGGTGCGCCCTCTGTGGCGAATTTGATTTCCTCCATGGTGGAGGTTCAAATGGAATAGTCAAGTACTATGATAAATACATAATCCTACAAAGTTATCATTATCATGAATGCCATCTTAATAATACGTGTACTAAATGTCCACGACATTACCTTTATCCAGCTTTGCCGGGAACAGATGAAAGATATAACTGGATAAAACTAGCTTGCACGTAACAACACTAATGCTGTGTTTACATTTGAGCTTCAACCAAGGTAAACATTTGCTAAGATCAAGTTACTTAACCTTGGTTAATTCGTCCAGCGTTTATACTGGCTCAAATGACTCAAGTTGATCTGTCAACACTCGCGCCCGGTGCATTATCAGCGCAGCATAAAAAAAATCTAACTGGCGGGAAATTCTAAAAACATGCTCGCTTCAAGAAGTAAAGTGATGGCTTTCGTGGTCATTGCTTTTTATTTCTTAATTCTTGACCGGCAAACAGAAACATCAAGACTTCATAAGTTGTGGTTGTTACAACATATCAAGAGGTCGAGGCGAAAACGAGTGGTTTTACTTCAAATTGCTTTAAAAAATACAAGACGTGCTAGACGTGCGTGGGTATGGCCACGAAATCAGTTCTGGTTTGAGAGCCTTTTGCAAGGAGATTTCGTTGAAGATTAGTGAAAAGAAAATTTCAGGATATCAAGGCGTACTTTTGAGTACATTGTATGAGTGGTTGGACCGGGCGAAGAGAGACACGAGATTGCGCCAATCTATCCCTGTAAACAAGCGAGTGGCAGTATCGTTATGGCGCCTAGCTACTGGAGACACGTATAGATCGACTGGGCTGCAATTTGGCATTGGGAGGTGTACAGCTATGCTGATAACGCACGACTTTTGTGAAGCACTTGCCAAACGGGCTACAGAATTTATTAAATTTCCAGAAACTGAGCAAGAGGTGCTACAAAGCATTGGCTTGTTCACAAACAAGTCCCCATTCCCGCATGTGGTAGGAGCAGTTGACGGTAGTCATATTGCATTAAAACAGTGCCTGTCAACGAACGGATTGGATATTTTAATCGAAAGCAAGATTATTCTATTGTTATCCAAGGCGTCGCTGATGCGTCTTTTAGATTTCTTGATGTAAGTACGGGCTATCCCGGTAGCATTCACGACGCCCGTATTCTCCGTCTGAGCAAACTACAGAGAGAAATTGATCAAGGTACCTGGCTAAACGGGCTTTCAAAGATAATTGGGAGTTCCGAAGTTGGTCCTCTTCTGGTAGGGAACTCGGCGTATCCCTTGTCTGTTTGGCTGATGAAGCCTTTTAAGCAAACACCTACATTAACTGAGAGCCAATTGCGTTTCAATCGTGCCCTCAGCCAAGCCCGAGTAGTTACAGAACAAGCTTTCGGAATTTTGAAAGGTTGTTGGAGGTGTCTCTATAAACCACTGGAGGAAAAAACAAGCAGAGTCCCCACCACTATCATGGCTTGTTGTTTCCTTCATAATATTTGTATGGATGTTGGAGATCCGAGTGCTATAGACCCCGTTGAGGATGACGATGAAATGGATCAAAGTTCTCGCAATGGAGATGAGTAGTCTGATGCAAGGGGCATTAGAGAAGATATTATGAACTATTTATCATAGTCAAAACATTAAACCAAAGTTACTATTTTTATTGGAATCCTTCGGGTTAAGTTGAAACCACACACGTGATAAATTTACTGAAATCAATGTTTTGAGATTGAAATTGTGTCCCTTTCCATTTGTCACATGTGTAATTGAACAACAATTATATAATTCACTTGGGTTTAAAAGTTACAAAAGCTTTCTGGTGTTAAAGTTTTTTACATAATTTTTTTGCTAAAAATCGTCAAAAACAAATAACTTTTGTATTTCAAAAGATGCCTAGAGGTTTAATTTGAAATGTGTATAATAATTTCATTTCCCAAAATTGATCAACAGATATTGTAATTTCCAAAATCAGTTTTAAATAATTGCAGAAACAATTGCAATAATTTTTGCCTTCTTTATATTCATCATGTCTGGAATCATTGTCCTGCTACATATATAGTTGTCTTGATCCAACATTTTGTCATGATACATAAAATCACAGTTCATAACTGAAACGAATAAAATATTCTAATAAAACAAGTAAAGTACTTTAATCTTTCCCATTGGCAACGTCCTTTAAAATGTTTCCAAGCATCTTCAAAGCATCCATCGAAAACTTTTGTTGTTCTCTTCTGCTTTCCCTCTCGGCTTCTGCCATTCGCTCCATGAACGCCTCATCCCTCTCTTGGGCTCTTTCCAGAAATGACAGCACTGTAGGCTCTTCTGCTGCTGCTGCTTTAACCTTCTTTCTGGCTGCTTTCTTTCCGTCTTTTAGACTCTTTGGTGCATTTCTTGGTGCATTCTTTGGAGTACTCTTTGGTGTGCTTGTGCACTTTCCTTTTTTGCCTTTGTTCTTTAAAAACAAGGATTTTGCAAAGGCAAGAGGCTGGTCTTCCTCTGAGTCAGAAGTGTATACTTCACCAGATGGGCCTGGTAGATCATCAGGATCATCGGATCCGACAACTTTCCCCTTTAAATTTTGAGCGGAGGCAGCAGCGGCAATCTCTGCATCGAAAATTTCTTTGTCAAGAATGTCCTGATCAATTCCTAGGGTATTCTGTGATTTGATCGGGGGGGGGGGGAACTACTCTCCAACACGTGTTGAGGATTGATGGCTTCTCGCTTGCCGAGAATTTCGTCCATGTCCTGAAAATGCTTAGACACAAGCTCAACTCCGCCTTCTGCTTCCTTGTCAGCCTCCTCATCTCTCCCTTTTCCATAACCAGTGGTACGGAGTTTGTCTTTGGTTGTCTTGTATTTTTTTGTGAGATTGCTCATTTTAGTTTTACATTGTTGCGCCGTCTTGTCGCTTGAAACGTGTTCTCGCCGGCATCTCTCGTGTAGTTGAGTTGCAATAGATTCCCATTCTGGCGAATTGTATGCTTTAAAGCGAAGCTTCTCTTCGTTATCACCGAACAACTCGATGAGAATTTTTTCCTCCGTTTCAGTCCATCAACTGTTTTTTTTCTTTGGCGCAGTGCTTGATAACTCTTCACTGGTGGAACTCGCAGGAGAATCCGACCGCAGCGGAGGAGCAGGAGCAAATTGTGGTGCCATCATTTGTACGGGCGAGGACCTCATACCATAATACTGCTGAGGAAATTCAGCCGGTTGGTACGCATGGTATGAGGGGTTATATGGTAGGTAAAAACGTCGTGGATAAGTTGAATATGCATCATCCTCCCTGGTGAGAAAATACATCGACAATGATTACACAACGAAGGATCAAAGTTTCTCTTGCGAAAGTTGAAAATAATACCAAGCATAAAACTATAATGCCTTCTTTTCTTTTACCTGACGGATTGTTCGCCGTAAGAACCATCACTTCTTTCATCCATGATTGTAACAGGTATTGTGAAACGCTTCGTTGCTGGACGACGTGACAATCACACGATCGGCTCATCGCGGGAAGTAAAATATTACGCGGCCACAAGCGGATATATCTGTCATCTTGACCTCGGTTAGCGAGCGTAACCATGCCTTTTCACATGGTAATTAAAACGATTACCTCGGTAAACTTTCTATTGTCTTGGGCGGCATTTACCAAAGTGTCAGCTGTCGTTTACACTGACGAAAATTTTACCTAGGTTAATAAACTTTGCTACCGCAGTAAAAAGCTCAAGTATAAACACAGCATTAGCTTTTATTGCTATTAACCACGATGAAATAACCACAATCTTTTTTACGAAATTAACATGTGACATGTGTAAGCGGCGTTGAGTTCTCAATAGTGTGTTCCCGTCGTCAGACAAGATAAATATTGGTGACTTTAAGATGATGTTTAAGAGGTGTACAAAGTTTTAAACACACGTGCGGAGCTGAAATATACAAATTGTTAAACGCACGTGCAGAGCTTTTTCTCTTCTCGTGAAATATTCCGTTTTATCGCGTTCTCGTCGCCGTCACCGTCGCCGTCACTGTCGCCGTCACCGTCGCCGTCACTGTCGCTGTCACTGTCGCCGTCACCGTCGCCGTCATGGTTTGCTAAAGGTCGTACTATGACCACAACTGCGCTATTGATTTACGACCTTCTATTATTTTCCGAATTAGCATACTTTCAAGTGGTGATCAAACTCTCACATTGTTTCCAACTCGTAATTGAACGAATGTCAAGTCTTTCAAGCTAGAGACAGAATTCCAACAGATTCATAAAAATAATAAAACAATAAGCTAACTGTACTTTCCGCAGATGTTCGTCAATTACGTTCTTGCTTTCCTTGAAGAAACCTTCCAGAGCTTCCCTAGCACTGATGTCTTAAAGGCCATCGTCGAAGACCGAGGTGAAGAAGAAATCATTAAGCAGCTCATCAATTGTTTTGGTGGAAAAGGTTCAATAGAGTGTCGGAAATGAGACTAAAGAATCTGCTATGTTCCGAAACTTCACGTTTTATTTTATAAAATCAACTTAATCTCCCGCTCTCTCTCACCGTTCTCTTTCTCACGCTCTGGTCTCTCTCATTTTAAATATATAATATGATCCTATTGTTCAATCATCTGTCACTTATCGCAAAAAGTCAACCGGAAATCAATTAACGCTGAATAATCTCTCACACAGAAGATCAAGAGAAAAGGTGCACTGATGTCTTCAACACGGTGGGAGAACTGCTTGTCAAAATGATTGATTTTGGTTAAAATCTTTATTGCTTAATTAATTAAACCAAACACTTACAGACATACGTGCAAGTTTACAATACAACAGAAGAGGAGGTATCTAAAAACTATAACTTTCTTTACAAACAATGAACTAGATAAAGTTAAAAAGAGATCTATTTACAAAGCGGCGCTTAAAGCAGTCCGTGCGAATACGTGGTAGCATATAGTCATGACCACGTTGACGTAAAGATTGATATGTACGTTTGTTCGGTAGAAGATCTGTTAAACAATGTGCATCCGTAGCTGTGATTTTTTTCTATAGTTGTTTATTGCTAATTTGAATTACATCACTGATGAATATGCGCTCCTTGGTGTAGCCATATTTCATGCTCGCTAGCAGAATTTATCGATCTTAGGGAGGTATTTAAGCACATACCCATACTTCAATTGCGTATGTAAATACGGACATAATTAAGCTATGAAATAAGATCGTAATCTCTTCTTAAGTGTACCCATGGCACTTACAAATTCTGAGGATACAGAGCTTTGAATTAGCCTTATCCATCATAGTATGAAAATTAGTGTCCCAATTGCCTGGATTTCCATGAAAGGTTACTCCCAATAATTTAAGTTCGCTCTTTCTTTCAATAGTAAGCACACTGTCCCAGGAGATTGATTTTTGGGGTCTTTCCTCTAATTACTAGTTCCCATGTCTTAGTTGGGTTTGATTTCATACGATTCATACTTGACCAAAGTTTAATGTTCTGAAGTTTCACTGACCGAAGAGTCATCAGGCAAATTCAGCCCAATTGGAATACTCAAGGCGATATCGTCTAAAAACTTAATAAGCAGGTTTGTTTCCGGGCCACAACATTAATGTCATTAACCATGATGGGAAAGAAACATTTGACCGCGCCTTAACACAATTGAAAAATAGGGAAATTGCAAGGAAAGTAAAGATCAAAAGAGATTGGGAGAATATCTCACGTCCCTGGAGATCAAGGAAGTGTTCAGTTGTGTGCTGCTCTCCAGACTAGTGTGACGAAGCTGCTGGACGAGCCAAGCCGTATCTGCTAGAGGCCGATAGAATCCAAAGCGATCTTGGCATCAGCACTGGTGACAATCGAGCTCAATGTCTTGCCAAACTCGGTCGGTGTCTCGTAAAGGAACAAAGCTTCACTGAAGGAAAAGAGAAGATTCGACAGGCGATCGACATTCGAAGGCACGTGGGGAAGCAGACATTTTTATATTAGGTGCAACATACAATGACAGAGCAGGTGGGTAAGGTTTCGTACTAAATTTTCTTCTCAAGCTAAATAAGCTGACAGGAAATTCCACAGAGCGTTGTGCACAAATTTTTCTGTTTAATGGAGATTTCACCCCAGTGCAAGTTCACCTCTTCCCACCTATGCGAGTATGTCCCCTGAAGTGAAACAAGTTCGCCCCCACCTTCATCAGTTTGAGAAAATTTTTCAACTCGCTTCCTTGCGGACGTATTTCTTTTCTGCTTCCAGAAAACAAGTGTTTGAATTTTTTCCTTTTTGTCTAGTGGCTCTCTCCCTTGAGGGAAACCATGAAGAAGCCATAAATGTTAGAGAAAAAGAGACGATAGAAATATACAGAAAACACTTGGGAGACCGTCATCCCTTTACGGCAACCATTCTGAACAATGTGCCCTAGGTGAGTACGACATCAGAGGAAGCGCTGAAGATTCGGCGTGAACTGCTGAAAGATCATTACGACACCGCTAAGTCCTTGTTTGATCTCGGGATGGTTCACAAAAATAGGGAAGAATTCAAGGATGCCAAAGCTTACCTGAGAGAATGTGAAAGCATGCAAAGGGTTCTGGATGACCCTACCATGATCAGCGAGCTTGAAAGGTTAGTTTACACGGTAACCATGTAAGCTGCGGGAAGTCTTGTTAAGAGACAAAAGCTCGTAACTGATCGAGAAAATTACTGGAGCGACAATTTTGCTGCACTGGGGGAGTGGATAGTGTAGATATGCACTAGTAAAATCAATCTCTATCGATGTACCCAAGGGTAGACTTGACCCTCGTTTAGCGAATCGAGCCAAAGGTTCGCAAATTCAAAAATAATTAAATTTATTGCAGTGACTCATTTAAACCACCTCTCTCTATATGCAAGTCAAGTCGCCTGGTAAAAAGTCAAAGCACAAGTACATTTTTTGGTCTTACTACAGGTGTTAAATACAATCAAAAGTGACGGTTTTCTGTGGAGAGCCTCGACGCGATTAAAGACCTTGTTTCTGGCGTACAGCTGTTTTCAAACGAGGCGCTGATAATTTTTAGAACCAACATTTTTACCTAACACGAGGATCCTTCTTTGCAAAAGCGCCGAATTCGTGTAACTATGTTGATGATACAAGATATACTGATTAAGACAATGATTTCTAGTTTTTGCAAGAGCATGTATTTGAGTTATTTTCGTTTTCAATCAAACGCGTGGCAAGATGAGGGTGTGATATTTTTTCACTCACAAGTCTCACAATGAAGAAGGTGCGAGTTTTTTTTATTTATCTTTTGCAACAATAGAAAAAGCAGATCTTGCTCGTAAAAGACTTTTCTAAAAACTGTCAAAACTGAATTCTAGAAATGTTTTTAGAATGAACTACTGCCAAAAGCAAGTTTTTCGAGGTTTTCACAGAGCGCGTTTGTTATCACTTTTTATTTGTTCCTTTTGTCTTTTACCTCGCGCGTGGCATCTAACGAAGGTGTGATTTTTTTCATCGCTTTAAGAAGATGTGAAAAGAATTCTAACCTGAATACTGTTAATCAATGCTCAAAGCGTGCTGTTATAAATTTTAAATAAACAAAGGGGTTAAGTCTCTAAAGAGACTGTGGTGCTGCGTCGGTGGGAGAGAATAGCAGGTAATTTAGTGTTAACAACTGAGTTGAAAACGTAAATTGGCCACCGTAAAAAGATTGACGAAGGGCTACCACTCGAAACGTCAGCTATTTTACTCTTTACGGTGGCCAATTTACATTTTCAACTCAGTTGTTAACACTTAATTACCTGTTTTTAATTTTGTCCAGCGTTTTCAAAGCGCCTCAACGTAAAATTGTCACGACAGGATTTCAATTGAGTTTCTGTTAGGAGGCGGTTGAATGTCTTGGATAAGCTACCCTCCATCAATTGCGATTCCTGTTTCATTTTTAGTGAAATACCACCTATTCTAAATTGAATTGAATCAGTATAGAACAAGCCGAAAAGTTCCTAAATATCTATACATATATACAATCCTTAGCACCAAACTGACAGGACAACGCCTAGAAAGAATCTTTCCGGCTAGGATTTCTGGAAATAGCCAGACTCACTTGTCTAGAACAATGGCACTTTCCTAAAACCAAACCTATTTACACCATTACGAAGAAACTAAAGCGATCCAGTGATGTGAGACTTGACCTAAGACGTTCAATATAATAATGATTGCAACCAACATTTGAATGTTCAGCTCTTGTTTTCAAGACATTTGCATGAGCATAACAGACTCAAATTCGACAAAAATGGAGATGTCATAATTACCTAGATTTTCAACTAAGACTATTGTTTAAGAGGAGACGTCACGCAGAATTGACTGTATCTTCATTCTTGAGGAATCTCGAAGGAGTGCTGCCTTGTTACACTTGAAGACACTCAGAACTGGATAAGGTTAGACGGTTCATATCAAGTGATTCTCTGTCAGAGTTTGTTACCGGATTTCAGGAGTTCCCTTGCATGGCTCCCTATAGATGCCTCTTTACTTCTTCCAATTCGTTCCTGGTCCTGTGCGAGGAAAGGCACATCAACCAAAAACTCGGAAATTTTAATGCTTAACCCTTTAACTCCCAGAAGTGATTAACATGTAACTTCTCCCAATAATATCCACACATTGTCCAGCAAACAAGTAATGAGAATATTCAAACTTATCAGGTAGAAGTTATTTTGATCTAACACCAAATTCTTGTAACTAATCCACAAGAAAATATGAAGCCGCCAGAGAGGAGAATTAACAATGAGATCTCAGTAGCTAAAGAATAAAGGAGGTGGGTAAAGGTGTTAATTTTTAATTCATCAACACCTGCATGCCTAAAGGAGCCCTACTGAAACGCAAAGTTTATAGTGATAGACAGTTGTTTACCTTTTAAGAGCGTCGTTTCCCTCATCCAATATTTTCTTTTGCATGGCCTCGCATCTTTCAAGACAATCCTTGGCTGGTTCGAGTTCTTCCTTCATTTTATGGACCATCGCAAGGTCAAAAAGCGACTTAGCGGTGTCTCGATGGTCCTTCAGCAACTTGAGCTGAATCTCCAACGCTTCTTTCGAATATCGTTCTGCATCGTTGTACTTTCCTAGGGCATAATAATTGTTTGACAGGTCGTTGAGGATAGTTGCAGTGAAAGGATGTTCACCAAGTGTTCTTCTGTAAATGGGTAGCGTCTGATCTTCTCCGACCATGATTGCCTGCTGATGATTTTCCTTGAGCGAAAGGATCACTAACAAGGAAATCACAGTTTTATCACTGAATATGTAAAGATGCTTATCCTTCAAGAAATGATAAAATAATACAATAATTCCAATTCAGTCATTTTCGGCTGACCATGAAGATATAAAGAGAGGTAGTAAAAGTGATTTTAGTTTTCTTAAAGAAAGGATTTTTGAAGCAGCCGTAAACCCCTTTAAAGTAGTATACATTATAATTCGAGTGAAGGATTTCGTTTATCTAGTAGTTGATTACAAACATTATCAAGACACTTTTCAATGCAATTCACTTTCTCAATGTTCTAAGCATCCTTTCAAGGTCCAGACTAAATGAATGACGGCTATTCAGTTGAATCTTGACTAATGAGAGGCTAGAATCATAATGGTGGATTTGGATGCTTCTCTTTCTTTTTTCGCTCAGAGCACAGGCCACAATCTGTACATCATTTTCAATCGTGAATCTTTTATCATCGATTTTGAAGATTCATACTTAAACAAATGCTCAAAATAACCCTAAAATACGATCTCATAAACTGCCTTGCAAAATGTATGATCATTGCGCTCGCAAATTAATTTGGTACTTAATCATTTTGTACACTTACCTCCATGATCATTAAACGTTGCACCGAGCATAACGATGTCATCCTCTCCTTGATCCCGTCGAATTTTGATTGCCTGTTGCACTTTTTTATTTGCCTCCTCAAAATAGCCTTCTTTGGCGAGACATCGACCAAGTTTGGCAAGGCACTGAGCTCGGCTGTTACCGGGCCTAACTCCAAGATTATCCTGGATTTGGTCAGCCCTCGTGAAGTATTCTTTGGCTCTTTCAGCGGCGGAAGCACACAGACCAATTGGAGGACAGGAGCAGCTGAATACTTCTTTCAGCCCCAAGGATGTGAGGCAATCGCTCAGTCTCGTCTGATCTTCCATCTGTTCGCATCTCGTTTGTAAAGATTCAAAGGCAAATTTAAATTTGGCCTTTGCCATCATCTTCGCCAGTAGCTCCGCCACGTTGTTGAAAACATCAATACACCTTCCTGTTTGTTCTTCGTCCATTTGACCATTTCTACACCATTCAACGAGCTGCATGACATTTGCCTCATCTTTCTGAAAGGCTGCAATAGCTTCTGACACGTTCTGGCTCAGGAACATTTTAAAGATGTCTTCCAGAAAGGTTAAAAAATGAAGGATAAACGCCCTCCGAGCATCTAGGATCACTTCACAAAACTCCTGCTCCATTGCTTTAGTTTCACAATAATCACGAATTACTCGAAGGAGGGTATAGGAGCATTCATCCCCAATAATGTGTTCTTCTAAAAGTGATCGCTGGGACAGTTCCAGTCCACATCGTCTGAGCTGGGACGCACTCATCTCCGTTGATTGAAATATTTTCTCTGCTTCACACAGAGAAAAACGCCTTCTAAGTAATGCAAATCTGATAAGGGCACACTTTTCTTTCAAACCAAGCCTCTCGAAGCAATGATCGATACAAACGTTGATCTTCATATTCTCTGATGCCGTTTGAATCTTTGTCAAGAACTCGAATTTTTCTTGAGGCGAGGAACAGGTCAGCTCTTTCAAGAGACTTAGCAGGGTATTGTGGGAGGATGCCAGGGTGTAAAGGACCAAGGGAATACCACTGCAAATCTCTGACAAGTCATGTGCTTGGGTTGTATCGACTTGCCTATCCTTCCACACTCTTTTAAAAAGCTCAACGGATTCTTCTGGCTTAAAAGGCGACAGATGAACCATATGCATTTCTCGACCTGCCTCCGGAAAAAGAACTTTCTCGGAAGAGGTGAGGAGAAGCTTGACTTTGCCTGCAACCATTAAAATTTCATTGATTAGTTTCTTAATCCTCGATCCTTCCTCAGATGGGTTCATCTGCTGGAGTGACAATTCATTTTCGGGGAGCTGCATTCTGTCATCCAAATGAAGAAGAAATTCAAAATTATCCAATAACAAAATCGTGTAAAAATCTTGGCTTTTCAAGCAATTTTTCAGCTCAGCTATTGGATTCTCCACAGGAAAGTGATATACTTGCTGAAGAACCTCCTTTGCAAAATCATCAAATAGTTTTATGTTTCTACAGTTGACATAGATCACCACAGTACGTCCGTCAGAATTCAGTATGTCGTTTGCCACTTTAATCGCCACAGTTGTCTTCCCTATGCCAGTGGCACCATGTATGAGAAGGCATCTGCAATCGTGCAGTGAAGAAAGGTACTCTCTGATTTTGTCGCATTCTGTTTCGCGATTGACGAAATGTGGTACCGTTCGGGGAAGAAGAGATAAATTTCTACAGATTCCTGTAAATCAATGCAAAATTTTGCAGTGGAAAATCAGTTAAACCTCACAGATACATGCCGTAATTTCCATTAACAGAGAATGGTGGGTAAGAGAAACAGTGTCAGAAGGAGAAAATACCTGCTGAAGTTTCCTCAACTAGTTTTGATGAGCCACCTGAAACCAGAAACCAGCTGAAACATTATGTCATTAATTAAAGCAACAGCTACTCAAGCTGTCTTCCTATTCTCTCACTACACATTCTCGCTATTCCTCCTCAAGCTTATCTTGCCTTTATTATTATTATTATTATTATTATTATTATTATTATTATATACTCTCATCCTTCCCTTTTCACATCCATTTTCTAAGGTGTCACCTTCTCTTCTCATCTTTTTTTTTCTTGCCAGCGGCCCGCACATCTTTTGCCGGCTACTTCTATCCTTAGACAGTGTATTTACCGACCAAATAAGAGTATGTCATCCAACAATTAAGTTATTGTCAGTTTCACTTGTTACAAACATATCTTAACATAAAAAATGACAGATATTGACCTGAAGCTTCCAGGATTCCTGGATTACTTTCTTGAATTGGTGTTCCAGCAGGTGGATCTGGTCGCCCTGCCATCTGTGGGAGAAAGTATTGAGTTCTCAACGAAATATACCTGGCTATGCATGCAGTCTTATTTTATTTTCATAAAAAGCTGAGTAGGGGCCTTGGAGATGAGGCCTGCAGCCCGTGTTATTTCTAAGACGCCCCTCTAAGCGTACGAAACGAAAACTAGACAAGTAGTCTTTGATTTGTTAATTGTGAGTTTTAGATGAACAACATTCAGATAAACCACATGTAAATCACTTTGGCGTCGACTTTTCTGTTTGAATGTGATGTCATGTGTACACCTAGCACACTGTTAGACCAGCCATGGTAGGGAGATCCCATCAGAGGCACTTTCATTATTTCAAGCTGTGCCAATAACGATTCGCTCAGATTGAAAATTGCCCCGAGGTGAAATAAAATTTGACCATGTTTTTGTGTCTTCGAGACCCGTATGTACCACGTACGACTGAGGCACTAAGTACCTTGAGCAGTCCGGTTAACGACGGAAAGGAAAAGGTCGATTAAAAAGGAATCGGTATTTATCTCAATAATTTAGAAAATGGCTGGAGATCTCTACTATCTCTTACGACGCCAGACCTCGACTTCAGCATAATATGTGACGTGTGTAAGCGGCGTTGAGTTCTGAATAGTGTGTTCCCGTTGTCAGACAAGACAAATGTTGGTGACTGAAAGATGGTTTTTAAGATGTGTACAAAGATTTTAACACACGTGCGGAGCTTTTGCTCCACTTTTTCTGCTCGTGAAGTCTTTTGTTTGTCCCGTTCTTACTCTATTGAGTTTAAAACAGAAACACAAACAATTCGTGGTCGGTTTCCCTGTTCTCAGACCATGCAAATTTGGGTGACTGTGTAAGTTGATATTTTGCCGAGGACGCTGAGATGTACAAATTGTTAAACGCACGTGCAGAGCTTTTTCTCTGCTGGTGAGATATTTTGTTTTGTCGTGTTCTCGTCACCGTGGCCGTCGCCATCATGGTTTGCTAAAGATCGTACTGTGACCACAACTGCGCTATTGATTTAAATCCTTCCAGTATTTTCAGAATTAGCATACTTTCAAGGTGCGATCAAACTCTTTTATTCTTTCCAACTCGTAACTGAACGAATGTCAAGTCTTTCAAGCTAGAGACAGAATTTCAACAGAATCATAAAATAACAAAACAATAAGCTAACTGTACTTTCCGCAGTTCCGTCTTAACTAAATAATCAGCACTTGGAATCCCAGAACTACGTTAGTTAAACCGCGTTAATGAGTAAGTATGACTCCATAATTAATCGACGGAAGAATACCTCAAAAGTTCTTAAAGCAAGCGTAAATGAAATTTAATGGTTATTAACGAAGTGACTGTTGACCAAATTGAATGTTAACTATTCACAAAGTTTGGACAAGTTCAGACACGACAACACCGGCGGCTTTTTTTCGACATGTTACTTACACTTAAATGATCATCCCTCAAACTGCCAGATATTTGCCTCATTTCGAATGAAAAGCAGCTACATAGTGACACAGAAATCGTCCAAAGACCTAACCCTGTAGGGGTATTTAACATTTAAGTGTAATTTCTACGGATTCTGAGCGAAAGCGGAAATGATAATCCTTGATGCGTCAACAAATATTGCCATGTCTTATAACTTTGAAATTCCTCTACAATCGATATGAATGTGCTTAGTTGGCTCACTGAAACGTCTTTTGAATAAATTTCTATCATCAACCTTAGAGAGAAGTCACGCAAATACAAATTATGATTGCGATCGAAATTCGCCGAGTCGAGCGTAGGCGCTCTAACCCTTTTTGTTTCCAAACGGACCTGGTAAAACCTGTCGGAAACCTCAGAGTAATGTCACCTTCACATTTAAACCTTGAATGTTCTTTCCTTACCTTGTTTTCACTGAACCTGGCTATGTAGAGCTAACTGAGAGGATGAAAATACGTTGAAGAGTGCTTGTAAATGCATCGCAACTCGACGAACACGGTTCTGATTGATCGCTTCTTCAATCAGAGCTGTAAACTGATCTGATTTATGGAGCCATCAAAGCGTATAAATCTCTTCATTTGATTAGTGCAGGGGTTAAGACGTAACCAAAAACGGGCGATAACTCCAAATTGTTTTTTCCTCTCCGGTCAACTCATCTCCCAACTCACCTTTAAATGGTCTCCTAAACTTAAAAATGAACTGAGGCTTCTTCATGCTTACGGTTCATCATGCTTACGGTTCAAACTATAGATAAATTTCATTCAAAGAAGTATACCTGGTTATGCATGCAGTCATATTTTATTTTCATACAAAGTAGGGGCCTTGAGGATGAGGCCTGCTGCCCGTTTTATTTCTAAGACACCCTTCTAAGCGGACGGAACGATAACTAGACAAGTAGTCTTTGATTTGTTAATTAGTGTGAGTAGAGTAAATGGTTTGAACCCAGGAGTATCAGTAGTTCATATAGTGTGATCGTCCGGGTGAGTGTAGTTCTGAAAAGAACTGTTTTTGGTGACTGACGTTTCGACAACCTGTGCGGGAGTCATCTTCAGAGTCAAGTGAAGAGTAGTTGTCAGTCCATGATGTTATAAAGTCTGGTCTGTTGAACGTGATTGGTCTGTTTAGCCGTGATGTGATTGGCTGGAAGACTCGTGTAGAGTTTGTTCACAGTCATTGGTCGGTTTCGATCCGTCTGTTGTTTGTCGGTCTGTTTGTCGGTTTGTTCACGACGTTAATGAGTCGTTTGTAAGGTGCCGGTAGTTGTTGACATCTGTTGAGAGGCGTCCGTTCTAAGTTAGTAAACCAGCTTTCCAGAGTCAGTCGTTGAGAATAGTTTGTACTGTAGGTTAAGCATTTAGCAGAGTTCCAGTCGATTCTGTGATTAGTTTGTCGGTGATGTTCAGAAATGTGATTGTTTACATCGCCATTTCTAGTTGCTCGTTTGTGTTCAGTTAGTCGCGTGTTAAGGATTCTACCAGTCTCACCGATGTAGGAGGCCTGGCAGTCGGAGCATTTGATCTTATAAATCGCTCCGTGTCTGTTGTTGGGTTCGTCTTTGTCTTTAACGTTGGTCAGTAAATGTCGTAAAGTAGTAATAGGCTTGTGAGCTACGCGAATGTTGTAAGGTTATAGGATCCGCGCGATAGCCTCAGAAGTGCCTTTGATGTAGGGTATAGTAGCTGTAGTCGTGACAGATGTGGAGTCCCTGTTAGTTTGTCGCACTCTTCACCCTATTTTGTTTTGTCGCGTTCTCGTTGCCGTCGCTGTCATAGTTTGCTCAAGGTCGTACTGTGACCAAACCTGTGCTATTGATTTACGTCCTTCAGGTATTTTCAGAACTAGCATACTTTCAAGGTGCGATGAAACTGTCATATTGTTGGTTATTGGTTATTTCCACTGGCCACCTGGCCTTAGTGTCACAAACTCTAAGACTGTCTTTTTACCCAAAAAATTAAAGAACACTGACTCTTTCAAACACTGATATATATTGGTCAATATCGATGCATGTGACGCTTTTCTATTATATTCCGAAAAAGAGAAGCGGTAGCGGCAGAAAGTTACTGTCATACCGAGTGATCCTTATGTTCCTGTGAATTCGGCTGACGTGCATTCATAAAACACAAGCCTTGAACAGCTTGTTTTCTAACTGTCATGTGAAAAAATTGCGTGTTTTTATGAGCTTCGATTCGGCCGGATTTCACTAAACATGTCACTTTCAGTTTTTTTATATTAGAGACTTAAAACTTCAGGGAAAAGTGTCAAATTCGACCTGCCGAACTATTTCAGTTTGTAAGATAGTTCAGATTGTTAACTTTGATGGTTTGACATTTTTGACAGCTTTAGTCTTGTTCAACCAATCAGATTATTTGAATCATTCTAACATGATGCGTTTGAAGAAAGTAGTTGAGAAGGAATGATCGGTCAATCAGAATGCGACCAACAAACTTTAAACTGTCAGAGCCATGCACATGCTTCACTTTGTAAATTCCAATTACATTGTCGTCATACTTCTTAACCTCTTCCCTGTCATCTCTTTCAACAAATAAGTCCTTCCCCATTTGTTAACACAAACGAAAGATGTAAATATTTTGTGGTTAAAATGAAGTTACAGCTCGTTGAAAGGAAAACTTAATAAGCACGCCCCTCGATTAAGTGTCCCCTTAAAGCCGAAATTTTAAATGGGCGCCCGGGCGCTTGTTCGAGGGATATACGGTATGTATGCGTTTTTGACTAAGCGCGAGGTTAAGATTACCTGGATATTGGACAAGTTCTTTTTTGCAATTTTACGGACCGAGACAAAGTAGGTCTATAAAAACCTCTAAAAAAGAACGAATTAAAAATCCTGCCATCTTGACCAAACAAGCTTGGTCAATGAAGGATTTATTGTATAGCAAAAAGGTTTCGCTTCAATTTTAAGATAATCAAGAATGATCTATCGAATTTTGAGCTACGGTTTTTGCAGTACAATAAATTCACGAAACTCGTTCATGCCTTTTTTTGTTTTGACTGTCTTCTACCACTTTTAAAACTCCATCGATAACATTTTCAAAAAAAATTTCCAAATTTGTTAATCCAACCCCACGCAGTTCTTCTTTTCTTGCGTGGTATCAAAGCGGGAAAGCGCAAGATGGGTTCGTCTTGCCCGCGTGGGTAGCCAATCGGAACACAGTATTCACTTGATATTGCCCAAGGGTGCTGCTTGCTATATGGTAACCGGTGATATTCCAATAATTTTCAAACCTTACGTCAACCACGATGAAAGTCTGTGTTTTTAAATGTATTCAAGATGAAAGAATGTTTTGTGGTTGTTACAGAAGAAGAGAAATATTTGTTTTTTCATCAATTCCTAACAGAGAATATTGAAAAGGAACAAGCAAATAACAAGCTGATCGTTGACATTTTGTTCCACGCGCTGTAATAAAATGGAAGGATAAGAAACACAGCAGCCGTGTTACTGTAATGTAGAGACCGTGATTTCAACCTCCGCTAAGCTAGAATTAACCCGAGCTCAGTGTTGATTGAACAATAGGGCTACTCTTTCAAATTACTCAGTTTCAATGAGACGCATATTTTAACCAAAGATTCGCCAGGTCTCAGAAAATGCTAAGTACAATCATGTTATTTTCTGGCATTTATTGACTATTACGTCAAATCCTCGTTGACAATAAAAATTAACGTACCTTGCTAAAAGCTCCGGCTCCAATAAATTTGTCTGATCTCCACCATCGAAAAGGATGGGCTACCAGGAGAGTTTTTAATGTCTTCAATTTCTGGGTTTCTGAATATACAAAAAATCAATCCGAAAAAACTTTCAGGACTGACTATTTATGCGCCATATCTAAGTTTTTAGTAGTTTCAATGCAATGTGATCCAGGTTTTACCGCTATTCATGGATTCGTGAAAGACACTGTTTTTAAACAGTATTAAAAAGGTGTTTAAATACCTGTGGGATGCTGAGAAGGTATGTATTCCTCTTCCTTGCCGTCTTCTTTTTGTCCTCCTTCTGTTTCCTCAGAGTAATTAGAACCTGGAAAAGACACCATAAGACTGAAATAAACGGAATCAGGTTAGAACTCCGTCTATGGGGATCCACAAACCGAAGGCCAGATAAACTTTATTCCCTTATCAGCTTCAACAATTTATACGAAAAAAACTTTCAGGACTGACTATTTATGCGCCATATCTAAGTTTTTAGTAGTTTCAATGCAATGTGACCCAGGTTTTACCGCTATTCGTGGTTTCATGAAAGACACTGTTTAATACCTGTGGGATGCTGAGAAGGTATGTATTCCTCTTCCTTGCCGTCTTCTTTTTGTCCTCCTTCTGTTTCCTCAGAGTAATCAGAACCTGGTAAAGACAATACAAGACTGAAATAAATGGAATCAGGTTAGAACTCCGTCTATGGGGATCCACAAACCGAAGGCCAGATAAACTTTATTCCCATCACCCACTAAACGGCAAAGTCCTGTAGACTCCCAATTTTCACTCCTGATCTCACTCGTTACGGGCCCTCACCTCCGAGTACTACGCTTGGAATAAACCTACTTGAGCAAAATAATACTACTAAATCTAGCTTTAAAATATATTTAAAATATGACAGTGCCTATAAGTTTTATACCTGCACACTCAGGAAAGTGCCACCGAACCTCCCAGTAATCTTTCTCCGGAATAGTAATCTTGAGCTTTAGTTCAACGAGTCCAAGATCTTCCAGCACTCTCTCGGTCACGAGGAATTCTTGAGCTACTTTACCGAGGTGATCACTGGAGTAATCTTGCCAGAGTCGTTCTAGAATTTCCAATGAGCTGCATCTGACTGTCAGTACCAAGCTACCGGGATTGACATCCACAATAGAGACCTGGTAAACATCCTCCAGATGTTGAACAAATCCGTTTTTCTCAGCTGTTGATGAATCGTAATGTCGACGTATTTCCAAGGCTATTCTTTGTATGAACCGATCAGCTATGGACCGATCAGCTGTGATCGTCAAAGGTTCGTCAACTGAAGCAGTTGGCTGCACATGAGAGGATATCGTCGTCGTTGGAGCTTCCTCTAGAGAGGTGCGGCTTCGCATGGATTCGATCTTGAGGATAATAGGAAGTTGAGCTGTGATATTAAGAATTACCTGAGTCAGAATATGTAACCATTTCAACTTAGTGATTCACTCTGACGAAGGACTAACGCTCGAAACGTCAGCTTTGCAACTCTTTACGGTGGCCAATTTACGTTATCAACTCAGTTAATAATACTTAATTACCCTGTTATACTCTCCCACCAACACAGCAGCAGAGTTTTTTCTTTAGAAACTCACCCTTATAATGGCGAAGTAGGCTATATAATTCAATATTCACAGAACTTCTTTAAGTAAAACAATCTCTTCCTTAAACTGACCTCCCCCTTCTACCGCTGAAGAGCTCTGAGCCCGATCTGCCACCAATTCGCGAAGCCGTTCAAATTCATCCTTTATTTCAGCAAGTCGTTGGTTTGTTTCTTCAAAGGAAACTTGAATTAGCCTCTCCACTCGAGCGAACCCTGACACAATATATTCTTTTATGATCATATCCTTCTGATACATTTCCATTAGTTCCTCGGCATCCCTTGCAGCCTCTGAGGTTAAGGGATCATGCCGCAACCTGATGATTGCTTCTTCCCACTCAAGTTTTGTTTCTGCACTGATATAGGAAGCTATACGTAAAAGGGCTTTTTTGATTTTATCCCAGAGGAAACAAAATTTCGCATCATTCAATTCCCCATAGTAATATTTATGAATAACATCATTGCGGTAAAGCTTAATTCTGACGATGTCTGCAGTCAAGGTTAAATTACTGGTACTCGGGAGACAATTCCATCCGCTGTGCAGAGTAGGTAATTTCGTCTGACAAAGAGTTTTTAATAGTTGAGTAAGGAGGCTGATGTCAAAGTCTTTTGATTTTCCAAACAATCCTTGTGCCGGATAAACAAGCATACGTTGAGGCTTGAGAAGAGCTTTGCGCAAATCGTTCTTGGTGGCAGACTCACTCAGTTTGTTGGCGAGACTGTTTGGTGGGTAAAAGGAGTCAAACAGTGCTCTCAATACCTCGGTACCCGCACGCATGATCAGTCGAGAAAGACGCTGATAACTATCTTTTTCATCCGTTGAACTGAGCGCTTGAGTAGCTGTGGCAGAAGCAGTCGCCATTTCGTTAGTGCGTCTCCAAGAAGGTTTCAGTTCTTCTACAGCCTAAACAATGCACTTGGGTCGTTACTAACATCAGAGGTTCTAACAATCCTGCAAGAAAAGTTTAAAAAAGGTCCTGCAATATTCTCAGATTTGCGACTTGGTGTCAAGGACCGTACGATGGCTTTTTCCTTTTCTTTCGTTGAGTCATTTTTCCGAAATTCACAGAATGTGAGACAAAAAATACGCTTCACCCCACGGCACTTGAAGTAGTAACAAAACAAAATATACATCGACAAACAAACAATTAATTTTTTTTTCTACTGAATTGATGAATAGAATATCTTTAATTACCAAATCCACATTAATTATGGCTTCTCAGCTCTAATGAAAACAATAAGTTGAAAAATATGGATAATCAGGGTATTATTATATACGTAAGAAAAACAATGGGTTAATTTTCAAATCGAGACCACAAAACTTCGGAATAGAAATCTATAAATTGGAAATTACTTCACTCGGTAATCTACGAAAACCTTTAAAACAAAGATATTTTTGCATCAACATCACGATTGAAAAAGAAATGTTGTTATATGAATTGACCAGCCAGTCGAATCAAGGGCGTTTGGAGTGATGTCGAAAGATGTCGCTGTAAATCGTTTTGGTGTTGGTTGTGGCTAACATTCCTAGTCTCTAAAGCATCAATCAGACAAACAGACTATTCAGCTGGAGTTAAGTGTACCTTAACAGTCCTGAACAATACCACTTGCACTTATTAATTTTCTTCCCCTTAGTGACTTCAAACGTTTGGTGATTTTGTTAGCGTGGCAGCAGAATTATGCAAATTATCTGTTGAGGAAACTCCGACCGCTTACATTGGTAACCTCATAAATCTTAGATTTTAACCATTCTAAAAAGAAAAGATAGTAGGGTAGAGCATTTTGAACACAGTGACTGATTTTCTAAACATGTTAAAGGGCTAAATTCTGGCAAACGACTCTTTCTCGTGACGAAAAAGGTGAACAAAACGTATCGAATATCATATTGGTTAGCGTTTGGTCATTGAACGTGTTAATGAGAAACTTTTTAAAAAAAGATTGGTTTCTGTTATTTTATATTTGAGTTAGGAGAGCTTAACCCTTTAACTCCCCTGAGTGACCAAGACAGAATTTCTCCCAACAATATCAATACAATATCAAGCAGACAGGTGATGAGAATAAAGAAAAATATCAGTTAGGGGATTATAAGTTGATCCAATACATAATTCTCCAAACTAACATCACAAGAACTGTATGGCAGACAGTAAGGGAATTACTAATGAGATCTTGGGAGTTAAAGGGTTAGGCTATTCAAACCTGTATGAACATTTCAGAAGCAAACTACAGGATTTTATTAAGTGTAACCAGCGATAACAGCATTACGACAACGAGCAGTCCCTCCTATTCGGCGAAGCCGGTGGCGCAAGTGGTGGCCCGGAAAAATTATGTGGCACACAATCCGCGCGGAACAGCTTCAGCTGAACCACTTCTTAGAGTCAAGACGTAGCGTAGGGCAATTGCACAATAAAATTCAAAAGCGGTGAGGAGTTTGTCATGCCTAACTTGACGCGTATAGTAACCACGTATACCATCATTAATAATACATGGCCAATTACGAAAAAAATGAATTTCAACCGATAAGTAAATCCACCGTGTGGAGAGTACTAGAAGTTCAAGAAGCCACACAGAGGAAATCATTGCGGAGTCTAGGAAATACTGTAGCTTAGGGTGCAGATGGTTTTGAAGATTTTTTCCGAATTATAGACGAGTTAGAACGCATAGGAGCGGAGCTTTTGTACTAGCATCGGCGCAAATTTCCCTTTCGTAAACGGTCGTTGCCATTTACAACAGTTGATGGCATTTCTCAGAACGGTCGTTGCCATTTAAAACGGTCGATGCCATTTCTCAGAACGGTCGATGCCGTCGGAAAGGTCAATGCCAGGAAGGTAACCGATATTTTCGACCTCTCCGACATGTATGAAAGACTTGCCCGACTTGAACAATACGAGAAAGACAACCCTAAAGCTACTACTTGTCACCATAAATGTAAAAAGGTGATGATATGCCCTTTTATAATTACTATTATAACGCCACTCATGAACCGAGTACACAAGGAAGTACAACAGTCTGGTGAGTTGGTTTTGTCAATGCTACTCCTAATACAGAATAGCACAATCTTAAGTGTTTGTGATGTGCACACACAGTGTATCTGGAGCACTGCCACTTGGTATCTTGATCACTAATGCAGGAGCATATACTTAAACAGGACTTTGAAATGCTTTGGTCCTGTTTACCAGAGTTTGCATTCAATGATCATGGTAGGGAATAAGGCCCCCAAGTCATCCTTACATACAATTGTAAAGAGGAAAGAAATGTTCTGGTCTTTTTGGCCAACATCTATTTTACTTCTTTGCATCTTGCACATGCTCCGACAACTTTGGAGGGTAAGAACAGTATCAGCCAAAAGCTGTATCTCAACCTTTTCAAGAAGTCCTTATATGCTGAGACAAAAAAAGATTTTGAGAACTGCTTCAGTGAACTTTTGAATGATAACCATTGCAAGAGATACCCAAATTTAGTCAGCTATTTGCAGAATCTATATAATAACAAAGAAGCTTTTGCTATATGCTTTAGGACAGAACTGCCTGTTAGAGGGAATCACACCAACAATTTTGCTGAGGCTCAGTTTTTGGTTCTCAGGGATCTGATTCCACAGCGCACCAAAGAGTACAATGTTGTTGGACTAATAGAAAAGCTAACAATTAATTTAGAAGATCATTACCTGAGTAATCTTCTCAGCATTCCTGATGGGAGTTAGGGACATTGGTTCATGGGGAAAGAAAAGGATGGAAGTGCATGCTTTAAAGTCCCAGATAAAAAAGATCTGGATGCCTATCTCGCTACTGTAGATAACTTTGGCAATAATGTATTCAAAGTTGGAAGCTCTGCAGGCAGTCAAAGGTCAGTGGTGTTTTTTTTGTTCTTACCCATCACAGTAAGAAATCACTGTGATGGGATGAGAATGCAATTACATCTGTGGGCAGTAATTTTCCAATCTTTGCCCGTGGTCTTATTTCTAATTATCTTGATAGGGGAAACACTGCAGGGGGAAGGGGGGCAGGGCTTCCAGGCTCCTCCCTTTTAGCAGAGAAAATACAACATGGGAACATAACATGCATATTGTAGATAAATATTCGACTTGATCTGTCAATGCGTATAATCTTTATTACATGACTCGTAAGATCTGGTTTGACTGAGGAATATCTTAATGGATCAACCAGGTTGAAGGTCATGTGACCTTCTTGCCATGGTTTCCTGTTTTCTTTATCTATTTTTGATTAAAAAAAATTACAGTTGTATTGAGATGTTTGATGGGGTGTCCCATTGGTTCGTTTTCAGCTATACAGTAGATAAGAGGCTTGGAATATGTAGCTGCACGGTTGGCAAAGACAGGAGCCCATGTAAACACCAGTATGTACTGTTGGTGGCAAATGTTGCACACAGCATCAATTTCATACCAGTCACTAATCTGCATGAAAGGCAGAAATTGGCCTGGATATCAATAGGCAAAACACTTCCTGTTTCTTGCTATAAGTCCTTATGCTTGAGCGATGCTGGGAAAAAAGATGCTTCACAAACTGATGGTTCCAATTGTCTTGTTACTGAGGCATCAAGTAGTATGAAGACATCATATCAAGGGTCAAACTGCTCAACAAACACAGAGCACTGATGATCTGAATGATTCCATTGCAAATGCTGAAGAACTGTCAAGAAACTCTTGTGAATGAATCATTCAAAAGCTCCAACGCTCAGGTGTCCTAAATTTGGCCAAAGGTGTGATCAAGTTCTCGAAAAGGGTTACATCCTCAACCTCTGTAGTGCTATGCAATCTAATTTAGTAAGTGGTCTTTTTACTTTTGGGTCTAGTGAGGTAAAAAAAAACAGGAAATGGAAAAAAGATTCAAGTCCAGCCAAACAGAAAACAAAAGTGTGGTAGTGGAAGTGACCAATAAGAATTCAAGAAACCACCTCCAAAAGAAAGAGCAGCCATGACTTGGTTAAAGCAGTGCAAATGAACACAAAAAGTAGTAAACAGTCTGGGTCCCATGCTATGAATTCCAAGACAAAGCATATACAAAGGCAAAAAAAGAAAACAAGAAATCTTTGTGAATAAACAATGGTTTTTCATAATGCTTTTTCATAATGCAAATTACCTGGATCCCTAAACCCTCTCCCTGGATCTGCCTCTGACTTGGAAGAACAAGGTTAAAAAGATTCAGGTTTTGACATTGTAAATAAGTTTTGAGTTATTCTGTTCTGTTAAAATCTAACACAAAATTGTTATTATTTAAAATTTGGTTTGAACTGTAACATGATGTGTCTGGACTTATGGATCTTTCTTTGGGTTCAGATAATTTCCTTGATGCTATACCATATGTTACTCTAGCCAAACTCAAATACTTGTAATTTTGTCATATTTTTTGTTCAAGTGAAACCTTATGGGTATGAATGTTTGTTTGTTGATGATTGAAGAATAAACAATGTTCAGCCATTGATTCAGATGGGGCATAGGATTAACTAATAACTATAACCAACAAATTATGCAATGTGTGATTCCAGGGAAGAACCATACCTCCCGCTAGAAGGGTGTTGAGATTTGACTTCCCCACCACCCTGTAATTTTTGCATAGTTTCCATGAAAAATCCTGGCCACATTGAACCCCACCCCTACCCCCCCAACCCTTCCACGAGGGGATATGGTTATTTTATTGTACCAGACGATGACCACAATTAATTTCAAAAATTGAAATTGAAAATTGAAAAAATAATTATGTATTACACATTGGTCAAAAAGCAATTTCAAATCATTTCCAGTCAAAATCACTTTATGCAGGATAGATTAATGAACATGTGACTTTCTGCATCTTGTAAGATTTCGTTTCTCTGCAAAAGTCTTTTGGTAATGATCACACTTATAGCTGTCTTTATGCTTTTTTGTCTTTATGTCTCTTTAGCTTTTGCCCATGGTCAAACATTTCATTGCATTCCTCTCAAATACACTCATGACAACCTTTCTGGTGGTATTTGAAGTCTTTCTCCCTCGTGAACTTGGTGCTGCAGACAAGACATTTTTTATCTCTGCTACATCTATATCAAGGTCTTCTCTTGAGCTCTGTGCTTTATCTTTCCAATACTATGAAGATACATTACAAGATATTTTGATAGAAACCAACAACAATTGGGGACAATAAAAAATTTTTAAAGAAATTTACAATTACTCTGTTCAATTTTAGCAGTATAGCTTGAAGTGAAATGTTTTGTTACATTAAAACTCACCCCCTCCAACCCCCCTCCCTTAATTCAATGATATTGATAGCCCGAACCATTCCAAACAACATTGAACAGGGGAAGGGGGGAAATAAGGCAGCAATCACGAATTTTTGTCAAACAGTCTTTTTTCTGTTTTCTGTCTCCAACTGTAGCATTCTATCACAAATCCTACAATCTAATTGGCTGAACCCACTACCTATTGGGTGAAATAGTAAGTAGCAAAACTGTTGGTGTTTTGATAATGATGGCATGAATTCTCTAACAGCTTAGCCTTTATAAGCCTTATATTCCCAGGCTATTTTTAATTAAAATGTGTGGCAAATCGGTACACTTATATTGACTATCCCCTGGTGATATTTTAGAGAGTTGCATAGAAAAACAACAACTCTGAACAACATTAGAAAATGGACATTCAGCTTGACTCAAGATATAGGTTCATAACCTAAAAATACTACTTGGACAGTCTGGCGAAAAGTTTACTCACTGGGTCCCTTTACAAAGCTAGCCACATAACCCACATGGCAAGTATTTTCATAATGAAACCCACTGAAATGGGGCAGGGTAATACACAAACATTCGCAATGTTCGAAGTTCATTCCCAACCTTTCGTCTGTCTGTCGGCAATTTCTTCCTTCCTGCCTCCTTCCCAAGTTGTTTCTTGAAGTCTGGCTGTGGACTGATACAAAGAACGAGGAAGCAATAACGTATGAGACTGCTCAAACAAGCGCTTTATCCTGGCTAAAAATGCTCGAATATTTCGGGAAATACGAAACAAACTCACCTCAACTGACTGGGAAAAGGAGTTCCACTCCGTTGGATTCTTTATTGATTTTGGCTTGTGTCAGTATAAGAAGAATGGGCTGGTTCTGTTTCAGCTGGCTCACCTCTCACGCACGTCGATTGTTCCGCCATCGTGTAAACAACACTAACATAGAAGACACCTCGGAAATAACATGCGAACCTTAGACAATCATGAGCGAACCACGCACGAGCTTTTCACGAAGGCTGTCGTCTGTTCGACTATTTTTCGACATGGCATCGACCGTTTTAAACGGCAACAACCGTTCTGAGAAATGGCATCGACCGTTTACGAAAGGGAAATTTGCGGAAAAGACAGGGTCGTTTATTTGAAGGGGAGATATTGATCTAGATGACTACTCTTTCTCTAACCGAATGACTCAAGTAACCGTACCGTGGATGATTTTGATTGAGATGTTGCATACGTAAACACATTTCAATTGTCGACTTCATCATCTTTCAACCATTGATGAGAGATAGGAAAATAACTCATTATTCGGTTAAGACCAAGAGGCTGCGAGTCTTTCTTCTTCGATATAACCAATCCTAAACCGCGGGCCGTTAAGTCGCTTCACACTTGAGAGTTATAAATTAACTTGCTCTAATGGGTGCTTTGACTAGAAACAGTGTTTCAGAAATGAAATCAAAGCAAAAGGTACAGGTTAGCTTCAACTACAAACTTAACGAAGAAATGAATATACATGGATAACGAATCAACCCGCAATGATCAAAAAAAAAATTGACGATCGAAGTGTACAAGTATGTTGCTGTACGTGCAGAGGAAAACAGCTCGTAATTCGAAAATCGATAATGACGTGTTCCTCGATCGAGAAAGACGGCGTATAATTTAGCTCGAATTTCCGTGTTTGTTGACCAAATGATGAATTTCTTTTCATCAGATTGATGAGACAAAGACTTCAAGCGGACTACTCAATCATCGGCAAATAAAGCGCAGTTTCGGTATCGAACTGATGAAGGCTCAGTTTTTTCTAGGGCCAAGGACAAGTATTGAGCTTTTTGGAGAGACAATGTTTCTTTTGTAATTCAAGCGGTATCCTTGCATTTGAGTTTTGTTCATGATAACTCAGCCACAGATGTTTGAATTTTCCAGACATGTACGTAATATTTGAACTCGAATTCGCTTTGACTTCTAATTTCACAAACAAAAACTATGCCCCTTAAGTCAGAAGAGAGATCTAGAGTTATCATCATCATTAATGACATCTTAACAATTCATTATAACTTTACCTTTGTCGAACTTTACCAGGAAAGGATAAAATATTTAAGTGGAAACTGGATGAATCTTGCTTGCACGCCAACACTGAGAGAAGTAAACCAAATAAATTCACAAGGAACCGCCCATCAAAACAAACAAACTGTCAAGAACCGTGCGAAGTTAATGCTCAGCTACCGTAACCCGATGTCCAGTCGCCGAAAAAAATCCTTTTTAGGATTCTAGGATTAGGATTTTAATAAATTCATAAGGAACCGCACATCAGAACAAACAAACTGTCAAGTACGGTGCATGGTCAATTCGAAGTTCATGCTCAGCTACCGTAACTTGATGTCCAGTCTCCGAAAAAAATCCTTTATAGTTAGTGACCGGTAGCTTTTACCCTGTGGTACGGTGGGAAAAGACAGGGTCGTTTATTTGAAGTGGAGATATTGATCTAGATGACTACTCTTCTCTAACCGAATTACTCAAGTAAACGCACCGTGGATGATTTTGTTTAACATGTTGCATATGTAAACACATTTCGATTGTCGATTACAGAAATGCCGCATAATTTTAGCTACCTTCATCTTCTTTCAACCATTGGTGGGATAGGAAAGTAACTCAGAGAAACAGCACGGTTTCTCCAGAGTCCTCAAAGTTAGAACTCGGGATAACAATACCGCACCCGAGTGCTACACTGTAAATTCGAGAATAAATAAAGTTTATTGATTGATTGACTGATTGATTGATTGATTGACCGCTCACCATAGCTGCCTGCGGTTATCGTGAGTCACTCAGTTGAGACCAAGAAGCTGCAAGAACTTCAATTAGAATGCAAGAATGTATCTACTGTCAGTTGTTGAAACGAAAGGCTTAATGAACAGTGTTTGATGACAGGTCAGAAATGGCATCAAAGCGAAAAGCACGGACTAAGCACAACCACAAGCTTAGAATGAAGACCCTGAGAGAGACAGCGAAGTTTGTTATGATTGTAGTGTGACCTTCAAGAATGTTCTAGAAGTAGCTGTGTCATGCTGAGTCATCCCCGAATCAATATATAAATAGAATCTGCTGCAATATTACGGAACGTGCTAGATCCTCAACCATACCTGTAAAAGCCGAGCTTGTAACTAGATGTAGAGAGTAGTTTAGTTGCTGGTATAGCCCGACATATATCAATAAAGGTGTATACTGCAGAATACAAGACGTCCACACTTCAATGATGTTTGTTGACTGGATGATAAATTACTTTTCAGCGATGGAACAGAGACTTCACCCATCATTACTTCTTATTTACTAGCCCCACACGATTGCAACTGTTTTTACATATGATTTCTTTTTGATAACCGCAATGTTCAAATGTCCCTGATAAATCGAATGTTTCGCACAAAGCATTCCAAGTCCCAAGTAAGCGTGTCACAAATAATTACACCTAAATCTTCCTACTTGTATACATGCAGTAACTTTTCGGAGCTTAAGAACGAGTCTCTGTAAGAATCAAACAAATTGGGAAATGAAAATTTTCAACCCTCCTTCAAATTTTGCATGCAGTTAGGTACTCAGGGGGGATGCACAAAAATGCCCTTTTTAGAGGTTGCAACACTTTTGTTGCCATGGTAACAATGGATGATTGTTCTCGGCGGAAAGGCCATACTTACAAACAAAAATTTGCCTAAAAAGTGTAAAATGTAAATCTCTCAATCTCACGTCTGTTTGGACGATACAACTTAATACTTACAGCACATATAGTGATATTGTTTATCTTTATTGTGGAGCATTCAATTTTTCATGAGAGTTAATGTAAATACAGGAATCGATGATTTATCAAGGTACACTTTCGGCCATTTTGGCTAAAGAGTAAAACAACTAACATATTTTTCTTAATTTCTCCAAAAGTACACCGATCCTGGAAGTGAGACTAAAGTCCTAATTAGTACTAATGTTCTAGTTGCTAATTCTGTAAAAATCTCTGCGGGCCGGTTGCTACTTTTTATAAGGGCAGTTCACGAACTGACCTCAAAAATCTATCGTTGCATATTTTGGTAATGTTTACATTTTGAGTTTTCAGCGACAAATTACACAGACAGACTTACTAGACATACGTTTAAAAGAAGTCTATCTCATGATCAATGTCTCACAAGAAACTATCGCTTCTAGCCGCTATTTTACATCAGTCAAAATAAAGCTTACCGTGAACTCTCAGTCTCATAATTAGGCTCAATGCATGGGTTCCTTTCTGCAAGGAATCATCCTTAAAATGAGTTTCAAAGGAAGTTGCATTTTCCTTTGGCTATTGATTCGCTCTAGTGTTCATCGTCAGAGGTCACTGACTTGCTAAAAATATCAAATTCAGCCGACAATTCCACCTAAAAGTGACAGCTACTTCAATGATGAGCCAGCGACCAAGCATGAAATGTTTACGATCATTTCGTGGTAGGATTCAAGCTTTGTTTCCCACCCCAGATATTATCTCGAAAGATACAAACTAAGTTCTGGTAAGTAAAAGAACGAAAAAGCAAAATCCTCTTCTTTAAACGGGCGATTGACCCTGAAAACCACACACCCTAGACGAAAGTAGAAACCACGTTTGGTCAGCGGATTTGATTTAGAGAAATTGCCTGTCACTACGGACTCAATACTGTCTCTACATTTGTTTTCACCATTTGCCATTGTTGCTCTTAAAGAAAAATATTGCCGCTTTTATTCTTTTTTGCCTTCATGTATTTGATAAGACTGGCTTTAGTAACAGGCCTATATTACAATCGACACAACATATGCTTCACGCAGTCCATGTACACGACGGTAATGATACTTTTACTTTGAGTTGCATGCAGCTCTTACGTAGCCTTGCAGGTACAGCTGTTGACAAAAGTCAACATAAGGTGCCTTTCGCCGTCCTGAGACTTGCAAGTCGAATTCTTCAGAGATTGCCTTGAGCGTTGTCAAGCATAGCATGGACAGTTCATCCTTCGACATCTCACACAGCTTGAACTCGTTGAACATGATTGGATGATCGTACTTATTTGATTCTTGCTGTAGGGCAACTATGACATTTTCGGTAACTTCCTTTACAGCATACCCAAATTGAACTGCGTCAATTTCCGATTCACTGAGCTGCCTTCGTTTGGCCGCAAAGCGAGAAAAGTACGAGTTACTTTGTTTCGGGGTCAAGAATTCTTCTATTGAAAACAACCGCTCATTTTTTGCATCTCTGGCTTTTCTCATATCTTTAGCTACAGCCTCTCCACTTTCCTTTTTCCCTAACTTCTCTCCGTGTAAAAACCTGCTTTGAAGATACGATTTTTGCTTTTCATTGAACCTTACTACCTTTCCCTTTGATTTTAACGCCCAGTCCATGTCTAGCAAAGGTGACGATGGGCTACCGTGTACCTGAACACAGGAAAGGTGTTTGGTTTGGTCCTCTTCTAGACGCTGTGCATACAACAATTTTGCCCTGTCTTGCAAGGTAATTTTTCCAACGATCTTATATGAGCGCCAAAAATACAATGTTTCTCCAGTGAAGAGTAAAGTACAAAAGATTTTATACACCCTTCTTCGGGACAAGAAAATATTTTCGGTATAGAAGCTTCAGTACAATCTTCGTGTGGGGAAGCGGAATCAAAGCTTGTTGGATCACTCGAATCTGACGCTTCATTTACTGCCACGGTGACTTCATTTACCTCACCAGTGTCATTGTTTGCCTGCCTCACACGAGCTGCATTTTGAAAGACAGGCACAAAGTCGCCAAATCCAAAGGACGCGTTTTCTAGCCATGGGAAATCTATTTCCTCCGGCACTGCAGATCGACGCACAAAACAGACGTATATTAGTTGATAAATTTTTCATTTTAGTAGCCAATCTTTTTTACAGAGAGTGGTTAACTTATCAAAAGCTGAAGTATTCTCGAACCCTGCCTTAGCAGACTTGTAGTACTTTCTAACAAGGCATAAAGTATGTCGAAAGTCTTTTTTTCTTACAGCACGGTAGAACTTCAAGTGCAAATGAAAGAGTCTTTCATTTGCAGCCACTCATGCATTTCTGCATGTGATCTCTAAGCAACAAGGGACAATACTCGTTCAGTAATAAGAGAGTCAGTAATATACTAGAGCTGTAGAAAGAGCACGATGAAACAAGCGTTATTGATCTTTTACACAAACGGATAAGTGATATAAAAGAAGACGAAATAAAAATCCTGCTTATGATGTGAATGTGCTTACCTTCGTGAAATTCCTCCCAAAGGAAGATTTTTCCAGGACCAACTTGGTAGGCCTTGAAGGCGTTGAACCCGTGGCCATCGAAAACGAGATTGTTAAAGGCATTCACGTCATCCAGTTTGAATGTTTTCGTGTTTGTCCTGTCTACCTTGACGACTACGACGCGCACCCCAGGAATACCTCCTCGTGACTCGATGGCAATTTTAAACTCGCTTGGAGAGGTGACCGAATTTCCTTCATTGGAAAAACTTCTTACATGAGCTTTTACTTGTGCAACCTTCCGATCACACGCACCTTTACCCCCCTGTGGATCGCTGAAATCGATTTGCTTCACCTGTATCTTGGAGTATGAGGAAAGTACACGTGCAGAAAGAGTTGTACACGATGAGTGGTAACATCCGGCATTATCTTGCCTGAAATATGCTGAGGTAATCTCTGGATGCTGTAGTTTTAAGGAACGGAGCACGTGCTCCATGATCAAAACTACAGTTTCACTGTCTTGCAGTCCTGACTCTAGAATATGAATAAATGTTTGTGCCTCGAGCCGTTTGTCGGTTTTCCTTAGGCATACTGAAATGTGCCACGAAATGACCCGTTTTCCGAAGAAATCGCTTTGTGCTTCTCTATAGCGGGTTGGAATAAACTTCATTGCGAAGTCCTGGACAATCAGCACAGAAGAAGAGCTCATACGCTGCAGAATATACAAGCGACAAGTGTCTTGATGAGCACTTCGTAACTGATGTGCCTTCCATTCTGAAATGGCCTGCCTCGCATTTTGGACCATGAAGATTGCTTCATCTCTGTATTCCTCGTTTAAAAACTTCTTCTTATGTACCTCACAATTAATGTCGTCTAACACCTGCAAAAGAAGCCAGGACTTCAAAGCATTGAACGTTGGCAAACCGTAATCAGTACCTCTCGAACTTTGAAAATACTTGATCTGAGGTCATTACAGTTTTCCGTTCGCTTCCGCACCTATTCACTTTACGCTAAATCTTATATATTTTCAGTACTGTCCATAAATAGTGGACAGTTGGCAATGGAAGTGGATTATAAAAGATACATAAACACACACCTGACAGAGACTCGAGCATCGGTCACAGGCCACCTTATGTTCGTGATTGCATGGCGTTTGGTAAAAGCTGTTTGCGGGATCACTCAAAGCGAATGCTCTGCAATGATCAAGAATCGTAGACTCGAGAGCAACATGAACCTAGAGTATTGAAGAGGAATGAAAACAACGGACCGGCTAAAGTTATTGAAAAACTGCAAAGTTATTAAGATTATGAAAACATTCTACTGAATTTTGAAAACAAAGTAATTATTGAAAATCAAATATAATTGACGAGTGGAAAGCACCTTATAATCTCCTTTTAGGTACTGTTTGCCACTTTTTAGGGATTCTTTGAGGCGATCTGCGACATCTTTTTCGAGTCCAATTTCTGAAAGCTTGTCCACAATACTTGAAAACTCATCAAAAGCTCTTGCTCCTTCAGCTAAGTAGTTATCTAGGCCTTGCATACATCGTCTGAATGAGGCACTGCAACTTTCAGACAAAATTTTCATCAGAGTGCTCCTTGGCAGTGGGTTTGTGAACCCTGTTTCTTGACAATATTGGAAATATTGGTTTACCAGGCGTGTAGGGATGAGAAGCCGAATAACATTTGGAACATCCAGAATTTCACCGTTAGACAATTTCAACTTTCTTCTTCCAAACGGCAGGTCTTGAATAATTTGCTGACTTGGATAAAATCAATGAAATGTTCGACTCTTGCCGGATTCACCCTTACTCGGAGTTCTTGGGACTTTTGAGACAATGAGGTTTGTGCTCCTATTCCATGCTGTAGACGGTGACGGCGGGCAGTGGTGAATCGATATCTTGTTAAACCTGGAATAAGTTTCTCAAGATCTGTGAAGGATAGCTGCTATAACGCTAAGAATTTGTTGCCTAGCACTGTGATGCGTGGCTTGTTTGTAGCTCTCTATAAGAGCTGTTAGAAGGGGGGACTCTGAACTTTTAAAGTCATCATAGCGTTGGTTAATCTCCCTTAATTCTTTTAAAGCTCTCCATAGCAATCCGGCATCATTAGGAGCCACGACTTCAAGGAGTGAGTTGATGACTTCGCTCATCTTTGAGGTGTAAAAGCGCTTGTTTGCTCCGAAGCATCTGTCCACGGGACCTGCAATGCATGTGTCAGAGGCTTGTGGCCTTCTAAGATAAGAAGTTTGTTAATGGCATCTAATTTCTCAGAATGTGCATCCATCTTATCACCACATTCGTTACTGTCATCACTCTCACTGTTCTCCATTTGCCACGAAACATCCATCCACTCCTTTCGGCGTCATGATTAAATCATTTCTAACTCATTTTAAAAGCTTTTTGTGGCACATGACTTTGCCAGGGCGGGTCGCTGCTTTGCTATTATCCTATACAAAAATGCAAAAAGTTCAATAATAAATCATTTGATTATTTTTTAATATGTCGAATCTATCTTCACAATTCATTATCTACAGGGCTCTCATGCTCAATCACAAAATCCCTTCTTCATCACCAAAGCCATCCTGTTCAATCAGCCTTCAAGAACATTAGTAATAGATAGGATGAAAGAAACATAACTTAAATAAGTGGAATGTAACAGCTTTACTGGAAACGACAACAGGAGAGGGAGTACATTCTTACCTCCTCTTCATCTGCTTGTGCCTGGTTACTCAGCGACTCCCTGCACGCTCGACATAAAGCTGATAATTAAAAAAGGATTTTTATCAAAAAGACAAATAAAAATCAGCTTGAAATAGGGAAGCAACTGTTAAATGAATTTGACGAAACTCGAGTTAAGCTTACTGAGTGTCTGTTTTTCTTCCTTACCAGATCCAACGGGCACAATCTTCTCAATTCGCTTCTTGACCGCAAGAGAATGTCCTTTCAAATCAGAGCGATCTCCTTTTTTCTTAGCACTTTTGTGAGTCGAAATCTCAGGAGGCACCTGACAGGTCCTTCGTCGGCCCCTCCGATATATTCCTAACTGATCGCGATGATGGCTGCATATCTTAAATTTGTTGGCCTCTATTTGTACGATATCGAAAAATCCTGTACGGAAAAATTTGTTAGCCCTAACAAAATGTATTATTATTGTTATTATCATTATTATTATTATTATTATTATTATTATTATTATTCAAGACATAAAGGTACAATCAAAAGAGTTTGCCTTTTATTTTAGTTATTTTATTTTTGAAGTTGTTGAAAATAATCGTGATAAAATCCCTGTTCCGTTTAATCCAGCAGTCCAGATTTCCTTCGATTACTGATAATAACTGCTCTGAGCAGGTTTGCAAAGGAGATGCAAAGTAACATATCTCCATTGTTGAAACTGTTTTTGTTTAACCTGCGGTGGTACCGCTGACAGGTTGCAGATGTACGCTATCCAGATTGTTAATGAACGTTTCACAGTGGATAATTGACCATAAGAACCTTGACTATCGTGTCTATTCTGTTATTTGCGAGTAGCTTTACTTTTGAAGGGCACCACGTTGGTGCACGTGCTCTTGACAAATTCAGCTGCGCGTGACTATTAGAAATATATCGCGTCCTCTGGGATATTAATGTTTCGTGTTAATTATCCTTTTCGTGAGACAGTTTTGTGGAGTGCGAAGCGCGTGAAGAAGGTAAAGCTTTTTGGACGTACGTGTTTACTGAAGTTCGCTAAGTCTCTCAGAGAATTTCTAAGTTCATTTTGTGTCATTGCAGTGTTCTTGGAAGTCTGAGAATTTAATACTAAGGAAGTTTTTGCAACTCCCCTAATGGGGTATTTTGGGGCCAATACGAGAAAAAAAATTGTTAATAAACATAAATTTTAAAAATTCTAACTGGCATGAGGCACATCAGTTGGATATATATAAAGCGCAGCCCTGGCATGGAGTTCAACTCAGGGCAACAATCTTATCAAAAAAGGTTCTGGATGAATTGTAATATAGGCCTGTTACTAAAGCCAGTCTTATCAAATACATGAAGGCAAAAAAGAATCCAAGCGGCAATATTTTGCTCTAAGAACAACAGTGGCAAATAGTGAAAACAAATGTAGAGACAGTATTGAGTCCGTAGTGACAGGCAATTTCTCTAAATCAAATCCGCTGACCAAACGTGGTTTCTACTTTCGTTTAGGGTGTGTGGTTTTCAGGGTCAATCGCCCGTTTAAAGAAGGTGATTTTTGCTTTTTCGTTCTGTTACTTACCAGAACTTAGTTTGTATCTTTCGAGATAATATCTGGGGTGGGAAACAAAGCTTGAATCCTACCACGAAATGATCGTAAACATTTCATGCTTGGTCGCTGGCTCATCATTGAAGTAGCTGTCACTTTTAGGTGGAATTGTCGGCTGAATTTGATATTTTTAGCAAGTCAGTGACCTCTGACGATGAACACTAGAGCGAATCAATAGCCAAAGGAAAATGCAACTTCCTTTGAAACTCATTTTAAGGATGATTCCTTGCAGAAAGGAACCCATGCATTGAGCCTAATTATGAGACTGAGAGTTCACGGTAAGCTTTATTTTGACTGATGTAAAATAGCGGCTAGAAGCGATAGTTTCCTGTGAGATAGGCTTCTTTTAAACGTATGTCTAGTAAGTCTGTCTGTGTAATTTGTCGCTGAAAACTGAAAATGTAAACATTAAAAAATATGCAACCGGCCCGCAGAGATTTTTACAGAATTAGCAACTAGAACATTAGTACTAATTAGGACTTTAGTCTCACTTCCAGGATCGGTGTACTTTTGGAGAAATTAAGAAAAATATGTTAGTTGTTTTACTCTTTAGCCAAAATGGCCGAAAGTGTACCTTGATAAATCATCGATTCCTGTATTTACATTAACTCTCATGAAAAATTGAATGCGCCACAATAAAGATAAACAATATCACTATATGTGCTGTAAGTATTAAGTTGTATCGTCCAAACAGACGTGAGACTGAGAGATTTACATTTTACACTTTTTAGGCAATTTTTGTTTGTAAGTATGGCCTTTCCGCCGAGAACAATCATCCATTGTTACCATGGCAACAAAAGTGTTGCAACCTCTAAAAAGGGCATTTTTGTGCATCCCCCCTGAGTACCTAACTGCATGCAAAATTTGAAGGAGGGTTGAAAATTGTCTCTTTCCCAATTTGTTTGATTCTTACAGAGACTTGAGCTCCGAAAAGTTACTGCGTGTATACAAGTAGGAAGATTTAGGTGTAATTATTTGTGACAAGCTTACTTGGGACTTGGAATGCTTTGTGCGAAACGTTCGATTTATCAGGGATATTTAACCATTGCGGTTATCAAAAAGAAATCATATGTAAAAACAGTTGCAATCGTGTGGGGCTAGTAAATAAGAAGTAATGATGAAGTCTCTGTTCCATCGCTGAAAAGTAATTTATCATCCAGTCAACAAACATCATTGAAGTGTGGACGTCTTGTATTCTGCAGTATACACCTTTATTGATATATGTCGGGCTATACCAGCAACTAATAAACTACTCTCTACATCTAGTTACAAGCTCGGCTTTTACAGGTATGGTTGAGGATCTAGCACGTTCCGTAATATTGCAGCAGATTCTATTTACTATTCTATTTAGCCGGTACTAATTTATATCCCATGTTGCAGAAAGAGACCGTTTTAGATCACTTCTGACTGCGATTTGAAAATATATGGAAAAGGAATAAACAAAATGTTATGAATTTATCATTTCAAAATTTGGTCTTTAATAATAAAAGAAACGTAAGTTTCAAGGGGTGTAGGCAAGGGAAGCCGTCTAACTCCCTCAAAAATATTTTTATAATTCAATTTGAGTTGGTTACGTATCACACAGCGACAAAGATGGCTTAGCTGTCTGACATTTCGAGAACATTCCATGAGCCAGGCCTGAGTATCACGTGATATGGCGCAAAAGAGAGTTGACCCCCGACCCAAGGCTCCAAGGCTAACCACAGCTTGTGCGTCACATAACATGCGGCAAATGTCCAAGCGTTGATTCTCAGCGGCTGTGACAAGGGCTGTTTTTCCAAAGACCGTCTCAATACTAGGGTCTCCATGATAAGCAAGAATCAGACAAACGCACTCCACATCTTTGGCCAGATGCAAGGCGGTTCGTCCATTTCTGTCTTGCAAATCAACATCAGCGCCAAACCGACATAAAATATCCGTAGCTGACACTCGTTCAGACTTACTGCGCCCGTATTGAGCATACATGAGCGGAGTCGCTCCCCAACAGCTCGCCAGATTTAAAGGCGCTCCGCGACAACAGAGTGCTTCCAATACGTCAAAACGGCCGTATAGTGTTGCCATTGCCACAGGTGTCTTTCCCATGCAGTCTTGCGCAGACATGTCGGCCCCATTCTCCAAAAGAATCTTAACACACGCGGCAGATTGGGCAAAATGCAGAGGCGTCATACAGGGGACTGAGCATGTGCTAGAAATAAACGAACCGGAAGTGATTTCATCTGATTTCGTGCTCCATACGGCTTCTCTGTTGTTGACGTTTGCCCCGTGACAGCAAAGCCATTTTACGACAGCGATGTTGTCATATTCCACGGCTACTCTGAGTGGCGTGACAGGAAGCCCGTGAAGTGAGGTCCTGAGGCTCGCCAGAAAGTTGACGTCTATCAGTCCTAACGTTTACATGTAAGATCTTATAAATCATCTTTATATTATTACGACTGCACGGCTCTAAAGGCTCATTTAAACGTCGCGTCCCGCTCTGGCGAACTCATCACTGGAAATAAAACTTTTAATTCTAAAACTGAGGCCATCAGAAGAAAATTTTAAAAAAGATTGAAATTGAAGACAGTAGTTTTTAAAATAAGAGAAGGGAAATTTTGATTTTTATTTTAAAATCGAAATCTGATTATTTTAATTGATTAGTTTACCACGCCGTACATTTGAAAAATCTAAATAAGAAACTATAACTAGTAATTAATCACAAAGTTCTCTTTTTTTCCCATCCGGTGCTCGTTCTTGGGAAGAGGTGATTTACAAATTTACTCACCATATTTTGTCAAAACTGTCAAGCAGCGCACAGATCCTGCGAACGACGCAAACACAAACATTTCTTCAAAGTTTTTCATTGTTAATACCAAAGGATTCGAGCCTCTCTTTGTCGCTTGTTCGCTTAAAATCTTATCCAGCTGCTGGTCTTCATTTTTCAGAATTAATTCCAAAATGTAATCCATAAATTGGCCGCCTCGCATGTAGTTCGATTCATCAAGGTTCATACGCAGTGAATTGAGATGACGCCCCAATTAAAGTCGAAAACATAAGAAACGAGCGTTCGATTTCTACTTATTGAGAAATTTGCATTACCCTAGGACAAAGAACATCTGAAGATGCGTGATAAATTATTCAGTGTACCACAACTCTCCTCGGCGTATTATCAAATGAAAGGGAAAGGTTTCTAAAGAAAATGTAATTCTGCGTCGATGAGGGGCAATAACAGAACAATTTGGTGTTATCATCTGAGTTGTTGATGTAAATTGGCCACCGTTGGCTCTAACGAGGGGCTTACGCTCGAAACGTCAGCTTTAGAAACTCTTAACGGTGGCAATTTACTTTATCCACTCAGTTGATAAACTAAATTATCCAACAATTCTTGCGTCGAGTTTAACCAGTTTATCCGTCGATTTTTTGTACTATACTTGTATATATATGTATATATATATATATATATACATTTATAGGTTATTTCACGGTTGGTGAGCGCGTACGATTTTTACTCACAACGAGTGAATAAAAATCGTACAAGCGAACCAACCGTGAAGTAACTTATTTATTATATCCCTACCGAGATTCATAAGCGAACAGAACTCAAAGATAGACTTATCTTTATTTTCTTTCAAAGGAAAACAACGCGCGGTCAAGCCGCCTCACAGTTCAAGAGTAGCACTGAAATGGCTTCCTTGTAAAATACTTTATATTTAAATTATTTAGCAAAAGTCCCGTTAAAAGGCAGAACTAGTTAGAATAAAAAAAAGACATCCTGAAAATATGTCGAGATAGTTCAACGGAAGTTCAAAATTTGAAATGCAGAGGTGCAAACCCAAGACTTCATCCAGCTCTTGAGGAGTCAATTCATCCATTTATCTCAACTCGCCTTTCAAAACAAGAAATTCGTAGAACAGAACAATATCGTGTTTAGTCTTTTGGTGTTTTCATTTTCCTGTCCGTCTATGAACTCTTCTACTGATGAATCTAGGCTCGGGTTTGAAGCATCTTTCTAAAGAAAAATGCGCCTAAGCTCTTAGAAATGTGCTATTTGTCAGTCAAGAAGAGTGGTGAGCGAGCGACACGGTTCTGTTCACTAGTGAGCAAAACCATGTCGCTCGCTCGCCGCTCCTCTTGACTAACAAATAGCACATTTTTTGCTAGCGAAGATAATGATATAGCCAATCAGAGCGTCGATACGTCGTTTTTCACTGGTGAAAAAAATCGTATGGCTAATCAGCTGGCTTCTCTAGCGAGAAGATACTATTTTTATCTCGATGCTTTTTGGTACGTAAATCTCGGTATGTATATAATAAGTAAATAAATATATATATATATATATATATATATATATATATATATATATATATATATACAAATATATATATACGGAAAAATCGAAACGCAGACTTCCTATACATATATATTTTAAATCAATAAAATCCCCTGATGAGTGAGTAATCACGTAATCATCATGATAGCGTGACCAATGCACGAAGACAAAAACGTTCCAGGAACCAATTCCAAGGTCCTGTGCACATGATCCCCGGAAAATGAAGTCCGGCGTTAGACCAAGATATTTCAAATGTTCGGAAACGCCTTACCGAGATTTTCTAAATTGTATCCAAACTCCACCGTATCGCCAATATAAGATTGAATTGAAAGACAGAGACACTTTGGTATAAAAAGAATTCACGGTAAAATAGGAAAAATCTTATTCTAACTAATTAGGACAGAAAATTACCTAGTGTTAAAAGACAAAATTGGCATCGAGCAAAAATTCTCATTTTCATTTGACTTATTTAAACGTTGAAAATGAATGGAAATAATATATTACCATAAGCCATTCAATAAAAATTATAATAAGCCAGTTGATCATTTCTTATTCCTTTTGGCGGTCTTATCTTACGGGTATAATTTAGCGCGCTCGACACCTCTACTATTAGAGGTGACTTAAGATGCGAACATGTAGTACTTTTCATCCTCCGCACTGAATTTATTATCAAGTAACTTATACGAATAGCACGTAGGTAGCTCTTTTAGGGGCGGTACCTTGGGTACGCCTTTCTTCTCCGAATTTTCTGTTTATTCTGCCGTAATGTAACAGTCTTCAAGGACTCTTTTCTCTTAGGATATCTCCTCAACTATGATTTTAATTCTGTTAGTAAGTTTATTATAATTTTTATATTGTCAATCTTGTTTTTGTTTTGCCCGAACTTGATCGTAAGACTAAGAAATTTAAGTTTCACAGTTTTTCGAGAGCGAAGCTCGAGGGAAACTGTTCTCATCTTGGAACAGACTATGTCCGCGGACATAGCACTAGGTACTTAAGCAGAGCATTAAAAATAGACGGGTGCCGCGTACGTAAGAACAGAGCGTATACAAGCAGTGTAAACAGTGGACATATCCTGCCGAGGAACTCTTGATCTTTTTAACTGCGCTAAAAAATACAGACGCCTTGACGCTTTTTTCACTAATATGCTCGTTCAATGTAAGGTTGCTCGTAATGGTCAGACCTAGTAGTTTAGCACTAGACACCCTCTCTAGTTCATTACCATCTGCTACAATAGGCGCAAACTGTGGCTTATCCTTTACAAAAGATATCCTGAGCTCCTTACATTTCTCGCTATTGAGGTGGACTCTATTCTGCGTAGACCACTCCGCAACCTTATGCGCAATCTCCAGGGTACAATTTCGGTTGCCCTTGGCAACGATTTCAGATACGGTCATATCGTCAACGTACTTCCGTACATTAGCTAAATTATCAACATATAAATCATCTATAAGTACAAGAAATGGTCATGGGTCTAAGTTTTTCCCCGAGGGACCCCGGAGGGCAATTATTCTGACAGATAGGAGGAAATTCACCAAACCTCTCCCATTTTTAAATTCCATCATTACATTAACAAGAGTTGCATCAAGCATAGTTGCAAAGAACTCTTATAAAACTACTTTCTTTTTGCTTTACTTTGATTACATTACATAGGCACATGGATCAGTCTTTGATTGGAACATCCGAGAAGCCCTGTCGAAATAACAAAAGGTGCCCTTAGTGCTGCGATTTAAGTACAACCATTCAAAAGTTCGAAGTACAGAAGTCATAGAAAAGGAGCCTTTTAAAACTTTCCTTTTGATTAGTTTTCGTTAAAAAAGGAAAATTTAGCCAGACAAATAAATAAATAGATAGATACATAATGGATGAAAAGATATGAATGAAAATTGAAGAATGAAAATAAATTGATAAAAACGAACGAGTGAAGAAGAAATAAAGGATAGAATTTCCGAATATCAAATGAAAACGTGGTGTGAATGACACTGCACCAACTATATAATAAAAATTGACACATGGCCTGTGTAACTAGGGGTTGAATGCGTGCTTTTTAAAAACACCAAATGGCAGAAGGGGAACTAGTTGACTATTTACAAGTATGGTGGAACTGTTGAGTTTGGAACAGTTAAAAAGCAAATCCAGACAACTGTGAATGCGTGTTTCGAACTTGGAACTTCCGCATTGCAAGTACTATGCAGTCACTCAGCCGCGCTTTCTCTACTGGCAAATTGAATCACTTTAGCCCACTAACAAGAAGTCAAATTCAAATTTTATATTCTTTTAAGAAAGTGAATGCTTCATCAGGCGCTTACCCCAAAAAGAATCCGAACGGCACTTCAAAAAAATTCATCCAGCAAATCGTTCGACCATGGTCGTTCCTTAGGGTTCCTACAATTGAAGCAAGTATGAATAGTTCATCCTTACTACTTCTGACATTTCCATATACGGTTTTACTATACAAACCGTGTCAAAGCAGCCGCAATAAGATCCTTAGTAGCTTTTGATGTATCCTTCGGCAACTTTGGTACCGTTGGCTCAGATCCAATACGGAAGATGGCCGCCGGTGGTTCGAGGTCACCCAGCGGAGGGCTTACCGTCAACATTTCCACAACAGTACAACCGACACTCCTTTATAGGAAAGAAAGAAACCAACTCTTTGAGAACAGAAATGCATCTTAAACAATTATTTAAATCAACTTTAATCGTCGTACTCTCATGAAACTTGATCCTCTCTTTCATGAAATCAGATCCAGGGAAAGGACTGATAGCCTCGACGTAAAGACAGCTATCGGCCGAATGGGAGGAACGCGAAGGAGCAGGTCTATCACAAGTAGTTAGACAGCTAACTTCGCAGTATTCCCACCTTATTCCCTTGCAGCACTCTCTCTCTCTCTGTCTCTCTCTATCATCTCTATGTGTGTTTTACTTATCATAAAGACAGTTAAACTTACCAAATGTCTACTTTTCTGCCGTATCCTTCTCCCCTGAATATTTCAGGTGCCATCCAGTAGGGAGTGCCGCAATAGGATACAAGATTGGTTTTACTCCCAATTTTCTGGGTATGAATGAAAGAGATCAAGAATCTTTTATCTTTTTTCTGGCTGATTTGTTTTAAATTATGCTCTTACCACGTCGCCCTAGACCAATGACCCCACAGGTTAATATCAAAGACAGTTTCGGACGTTCCGGGTGGGGTTTGCAAGGAATTATATGCAACATTTGAAATCGCCAAATTACGAGTAAACAAACAAGTTTTCCACTTCCAAATGTCAAATCAATGAAATACCGTTAATCACTTCCATGCTCACAAAGAGCAAAGCCCTATTTGGGGCGTGTTAAAATTTGTGAAGAATCTCTTCGTGTGATCGCATAATGGTTTTTCACGGGAATAGAATCCATACACAAGTTCTTATATCGGTTTATCGCGGCTTATAGTCTTCAGCCGTCTGTTTGTAAGGCTTAAGAAATGCATTGTCATGATATGTCTGATATTGCTCAAGTGCATTTCGTGAGAATCCTATTCCTGCAAAATCAACCAAATGAAGTGCGCGTTCTGTCCGTATCTGGTCAATTCGCCACCATAACAAACTCGCCAGCGCAAAACTTGTTATGCACCACTGAAAGTCAATTATTTCGATATGTGTAGCCTGTGGCATGAAACGTACATTAAATGAAAGCTAAGATGTAGTATTGTATGGCGAAAAGGGAGAGGGACTCAGAAGTTGTGTGTAACCTCTCAAATATGGAACGTTAATTGTAAATGAAATAGAACTTGTTGATACCACTAAGATTATGATCAGCTTGCGTAAAGCGAAACCAGAGTGACTGTCACCGATTGATATTCGCCAAGTGATTTTCGCCGATTTCTATGAAATCGTATGAAACTTACATCAAAAGGCTAAGAAATACTAGCATATTGCGACAAAGAGCGCGCATAAATACAGCGAAGTTTACAGAAACAGACTTGGCGTCTTTTCTTTCTTTAAAGCAAAAAGAATGTCAACGTGATCTTCAACAAGAATTCTGTCCTGACAAACACAATTCTTAATCAAACCTAATGAGTATTATATCATATGAAAGTCTAGATTTTTAAAGTTGTCTCATTTTTCAGTTTTGATGATGCGAAATTGAGAGTGTGGGCGAAATTTTGCTGAAAGCGACTTGGCGTCCTCTGGGAGTCCCTGGAGGGCAAACTTTGATGTTCCCTCCGACGGCCGCGTTCGAATTTCTCGATCAATGTCGTTGTAGGAGGAAGTATAATCGTTAAAGGATCTTTCTCTGAATTTCTAAAATCTGACTTTTAGATTAGGGAGCACACCCTAAAGGTAGATCCTGAAATGCCAAACAAAATTTTGGCTGTTAAATTTTCCCAATTCTGAGGCGACAATCGATGAGTTAATCAGTGCTCAAATTGCCCAAAATGCGCTTCGAATTCACTTCCTCTCACCAATTACTTTCTATAGGTTTAGTATCTTGACTGGCTTATGAAAATTGGGCGTTTGTAGTAAGATGTGAAAGCCAAAATAGTTACTGAATTATTATAACTTCTGTTTGTTTTTATTATTCGATTCAGATTTTAATTTGTTCGTTTTTTATTTTTCTTCTTTGTTAACTTTTGTTGGCTACTGAATTGACTTTTTTCGCATTTGGTGGTTTCTAAAGGAGCCATTTATCGAGAAAAATGTTTATTCATAAAAATGTGCTGTTAATGTTACAGATACTACATCCTAGTTTTCATTTGATGTAAATTTCATGCGGTTCCTTAACATCGGCGAAAATCACCTAGCGAATATCATTCGGCGAAAATCACTCTGGTTTCGCTTTACGCAAAATGATTTTAATCTTCTTGATATCAACAAATTTTATTTCATTTAATGTGAGATTCACACGACAGGCTACGCATAACGAAAAACTCAAATCGCCACCGGTGGCAATTTGACTTTCAGTAGTGGCGAGTTTGCTGTGGTGGCGAATTGACCGTTAACCGTTCTGCCCGCAACAAACACGTCAGAGGATAAAATTGATTGAAAGGATCCAAAATATCATAGAATTGTACCTGAATTATTTTTGATAGTCCGAAGTCTGCTAGTTTAACATTTCCATGTAAATCTAGAAGGACGTTTGATCCTAAGAATATATGAATAATTAAATTGGAGATTAATGAAGACTTCAGGTAATGCACAACATACGGCAATTGACATGAGAGCAAAGTTTACCCCCGCTGAAATGATTAATATTGGTGTTAGGCATCACCGGATGTTCTCTCCCTGAACTTTTATTGTGGATTGAGTACTTGAATTGTGTGGGGATAATTTCAAAGACGATTGCAAATGAAGACCACGTATGAGGAAGAAGACAAAAACTGGCATCTCAGACAATTATTTGCATGATGGCTAATCAATGTCTTTATCTACTGCACCTTTGATGTCTCTATGAAAAATTTCTTTTGAATGTAGAAAAGATACTCCTTCCAACATTTGCATGGCGTACTTTCTGGACTTTTTCCTCCTTTATGCGATCAGACAATGATCCCTAACAATAACATCAAACAATATTTAGCGTGCTTAACGCCAAAATGTCGGTATTTTTCATGTAGATTAAATAAACAATAGCATGCATTTAGTGCGAAATTGTGCTCGTATACTTGTCCTTATCTGTTCCTTGAAGAGAACAGTTTTCCGAGAGCGAAGCTCAAGGAAATCTATGAGCTTTAAGGAACTTTTATTGTCCAAGGACAAACGTACGAGCATAATTTCGCGTCAGATGGAGGCTACTGTGTCTATCATCCTATGTAATATTTTTGCAGCGCGGAGGACTTAATGTTCACGAAAAGTTTAACTTTCACTGACTGGGATGTTCACTTTTCAGTGTTCGCTGGTACGACTTCATAAACATACAAATATGTCCCTTCTCTGTAAAAACACTTAAACACTGTCTTATCTTGAATTTTATTCTTAACTCCGACTTTAGGGACTCACTTAGAGAATATTATCCGATTTTCTTTGTTTTCGGTGGGGCATGTTAGGTAACGTGACGTTTTGAGACCAAACGCGCTCTGGCAAAAATATCTCATAGATTACAATTCACAACTATTCATCAAAGTGGAGGTGGCTGGTGGTGGATATTTACCGGGCCGCTTGCTACAGACACAGTGGTAAATAATTACTTCAGTACATTCAGGAGATTATTGGCAATTTATAATTCATCGGTATAAACTAAATCAGTGAGATAATATCAGATGGCACCATAAGAAATAATTCAACTCATTGATTCCAGCAACGATTAAAATATTTTCGGGCGCAAATCCCGCGAACTTGCGAATATACTTTGCGAATATCAAAACGCTATCCATTCTTTTAGTATATACTAATACTTGATCGTTGGATAATGCAACATGAATTCAAGAGATATGAGCTATGAAGACGAGTTAAACCGAAAGTGTTTTTGAAAATTCCGTTTGTTCTAACAAATTTAAATTGGGAAGATCTATCTATATTTTGGGGCGTTTTTAATAAAATAATTATTCCACTCGCGCTTGTTGGATATGAGTTGATTATAGCCAACTTGACCCTGTGGGCCTCGTTGGCTATCTGTCATCTCACATCCAACGTACAATCGAGGAGTGATTGCTAAATATATTTACAATAATAATGATGTTAACTAAGGTAGATTAAAGAAATATAGCATCAGAAAAATTCAATGTCCACTAACCAGAAGTCGCTTACAGAAAGCGTTATCAGCTGTATCCTAAGCTATAGTAAAACTTAAGTTTATTGATTTCAGTAACGCCCCTCATCTCAATTAATACCCATCAAGACTTAAGAACACTCAAAGGGTTATTGTAATCATAAATGAATTTCAGGGGCATTTAATATTGCTCTTCTTTAAACTTACCCCTGTCATCAATTCCATAAATAGATGAAGATGATCGTCTTTCTCTTCGCTTTCATAATAGGCCACAACTCGGTCGTGAGTGGTGTCTTTCAAAATACTGATTTCATTTAAGAGTACCTCCACTTCCTGGAATCTCAAAGAAGTAAAATTTTCAAGATAAATGAATTCTTCGTGAATCCGAAGAGAAGGATCATTTTAATTAATAGACAAATTTTTTGATGCAGCAGTAAACCGTACAGCTAAAATCTGATTTATTCTTGAAATAAAACATTTACATCAAAGGGTATAAGACTAACCTTTTGCGATTGAATGTATTGAGGCTCTATCTTGACTATTTTTACAGCACACGAGCCTTTATAGTTTCCACTTGAAAAATAACACTCATACACCTGAAAAAATTGCCCAGATTAAATCGATGGTTGTTGCCGTTTTCAGAAATAAAATCGACTATCTTAGAAGGAGATACACAACCTTCTCTACTCTACAAACAGTGTTCTCTTCGCAAAAAGAATGAAGTGTGCCTACGGCGGGGTCATCCTGTAAGAGAACAAGTCTGTTCTCTGTTGGAGTTGTTGCAACGTGGTACGTGACTTCCTCACTTAATTCTGTAGAAATAATATTGTAAGATTTCTTCGAACTTTATTACCGATGACTAGGAATAACTTTAAATTTGCCCCAAATCTTTCAAATTTTTTTTATGTTATATTCCATTAAATAATATATAGATTTAGCCAAGCTTAAAAGCGGAGCTCCAGTTAGTTTATTTTCCAGCCCTTAATTATAATAAAAACTGTAATAAAAGTCTTCAGCACTGGCTGTAGAAGAGTTTCTTCAAGGAGATTTAGGACCAGTGCGGGGGGCGAGGCTTTTTTATCTTCAGTTGAAAGTGACATTTCGGAACAAGCGAGGCGGTAAATAACAACAGAGGAACCAAACAAAGGTTTGTAAACATGCCGAGCAATTTACGTTACTATGACGTGAGCAGAGACGAAAATCCTCACAGAGAAAACGTAATTGACAGTCCGAGTTTTGAAGGTTTTTTCGCTTGGTTAGATTGCAGGCTTACGTACGGCAATAAGAATTAAACACAGTAACACTCGTAAAGAAAGTATAGTTTCGTGTTCAAAAAGAGAATAAAACAGGAATGATGAAAGATATTGCCAACTGGCACAACTGTTAGAATTCATGCTGATAATGAATCATGCTGACGTCCATCGCGACTGGCTCATCATGACGACCTCCGGTCATCGCAGTGAAGAAGCCTCAGAAATTACATCGGCCGCCCTTCGAGTGATCAACTAGGAGCTTGATCTAACATCCTTTCCGATGCGTCGAGTGGATGGCCGCCTCAGTCACAGTAGGCGAGTTTTACGGCGCTGTCATCCCGAGAAGTCTTTATGTTCCAGTGAATTCAGCTGTCGTTCATTCATAAAGCACGAGCCTTCAACAGTTTGTTTCCTAATTTTCATGTGAAAAAACCTGCCTGTTTTTATGAGCTTCGATTCGGCCGGATTTCAATGAACAAGTCTTTCAGTTTCTATATTAGAGATTTAAAACTTTAGACAAAAGTGTCAAATTCGACCGGCCGACTTGCTTATCAGTTTGTAAGATCGTGCAGGTTGTTAAATTTGTTGTTTGACATTTTTGACAGCTTTAGTGTCTTGTTCAACCAATCATATTATTTGAACCATTTTGACAAGGATTCTAATTGGATCATTGTAGCATGCTTTATGAGAGCGTAAAGCATACTGACCACATTGTTGTTCGCTTTGGAAATAAAATCTGTTTTAAAAAATGAAAGTAATGTGTCGGTAATTTACCAATTTCTTTTTTACAAAAAAAATAGACAAGCCTTGACTGTGCTCTATACTGTTGTAAAGCGCCTAGGAAGCGGCTAGAGCACTCAAGAAGTGGGAGGAACTACGAGATGTAGTACTTCTCTCGTGCTGTAGCCGCTTCCTGCGTGCTTTAAAACAGAACAGAGCACAGTCAAGGCTTCTCTATTTGGGAATTGTTGATCGCACGCGATTGGTATAAACGCATTCCGTGATCGAATGTGCCCCCCAGAAAAATGGGGGAATACCGTATTTCCTCAAATAAGCGCCCACGCTCAAATAAGCGCCCACCAGCTAAGCCAAAAATCAAATATGCGCTCCCTCGAATAACGCCCCCCCCTTAATCAATTTCAGATTAGTAGGGAAATAATTAAAACCTGGTTCTATTGCCAATTTATTCACAACCTTAAACGACAGCGGAATCATCGAAGGATAACAGTTTCTCTTCTGTGCCAGTTATTTCTATCTCCATGTGCTTGCAGAGTTCCTCTATGTGTGTTATCTGTTCTTTTAAATTTTGTCATATTGCTGCGCTCTTGACAAATGCGTAATCTTCTCAGGCATATCCAGACCATTCTCTAGCCTTCGAGGACCAGTAATTTCAAGCATTATTGAGTTATTGGGATGTGTTTGAAGGAAGTAGTCGATAAGGAATGATAGGTCAATCAGAATGCAACCAACAAGCTATAAACTGTCAGAGCCATGCACATGCTTCACTTTGTAATTTCTAATTACATCGTCGTCATACTTCTTGGCCTCCTCCCTGTCAGCTCTTTAAGCAAATAAATCTTTCCCTATTTGTTTATATAAACAAAAGATTTAAATATTGATTTCACGTATACGTATATGGAAGATGTGGCCAAAATAAAGTTACAGTTCGTTAAAAGGAAAATTTAATAAGCGCCCCCATTTCGGCCAAAATTTCAAATAGGCGCCCGGGCGCTTGTTCGAGGAAATACGGTATTGGCTGGATATTGGACAAGTTCTTTTTTGCATTTTTACGGACCGAGACAAAGTAGAGGTCCATAAAAACACATGCAAAAAAAAAAAAAAGAACGGGGTTAAAATCAAGCCATCTTGACCAAACAAGCTTGGACAATAAAGGATTTATTGTACAGCAAAAAGGTTTCGATTCAATTTTAATAGAATCAATAATGACTTATCGAATTTCGAGCAACAGTTTTTGTAGCACAATAAACTCACGAAACTCGTTCATGCCTTTTTTGTTTGGACTGTCCTCTACTGCTAAAACTCTCTGGCTAACATTTCAAAAAATTCCCAAACTTGTTAGTGCATCCCGGGCAGTTTTTCCTTTCTTGCGCGGTATCAAAACGGGAAAGCGCAAGATGGGCTCGTCTTGCCCGCGCGGGTAGCCAATCGGAACGCAGTATTCACTTCATATTGCCCACGGGTGCTGCCTGCCATATGGTAACCGGTGATATTCCCCAATTTTCAAACCTTTCCGTCAATCACGATAAAAGCCTGCCTTTAAAATGTATTCAAGATGAGAGAATGTTTTGTGATCGTTACAGAAGAAGAGATATATTTGTGTTTTCTTTAATTCGTAACAGAGAACATTGACAAGGGAACAAGCAAACAACAGGCTGATCGTTAACATTTTGTTTCACGCGCTGCAAAAATATTGAAGGATAAGAAACAAAGTAGCCTTGTTACTGTAATCTAGAGACCGTGATTTTAACCTCCGCTAAGTTAGAACTAACTTGAGCTCGGTGTTGATTTAATAATAGGGCTACTCTTTAAGATTACTCAGTTTCAATGAGAAGCACATTTCATCCAAAGATTGTAGTCAAGTCTCACAAAATGTTGAGTACAATCCTGTTATTTTCTGACATTTATTTACTTTTACGTCAAATCCTTGATTACAATTTAAGTTAACGTACCTTGCCAAAAGCTCCGGCTCCAATACATTTGCCCAATGTCCACTTCCGAAAAGGACGGTCTACAAGGAAAGTTGTGAATGTGTTCAGTTGTTGGGTTTCTGAATTGACAACAATTTATACGAAAAAACTTTCAGGACTGACTATTTATGCGCCATATCTATGTTTTTAGTTATTACCAACAATCCAAGACAAGATGGCGGATATCCCTCATTATGCAAGCTTTTCGGGCCATGTAAAAAAGGCTGCCGCTTAGTAAGGCTTGTGTAAGATCATAACTTTTAAGCCGGGTAGCAGCGTTCGTGATAAATTTGTGAAAAAAGTGGTGTTCTAGCAATGATAATCAAACCTCAGTACATTCACCATTACTAAAATTTAAGGCATCTTTCAGGTTTTTTTTTTTTCAGGGTTTTAAGCGGGGAAATACAACTCCCAAGATGGGTAGGGCAGAAGCGGTAAGTAATCGATAACTTTTATGTAAGTTTTTGGGAATTAAAAACGTATTTGTGGCGAAATTTTGCTCCAAATATGACAGGTAAGTAGGCTCAATGCTGCATATGGAAAATATGAAAACAAAGAAATGTCTACATATTTAGATGGACTTACTAATGGACTAAACAGCTGAGGAGAAAAAAATAAACACTTGACGACGCTAACCTCCAGAGAAATGATATTTAGCTTCCAGTGACCATAAAGTCCCCTGGAAGAAAACGTTTGCATAAGGATACCAAATTTCACTTTGAAGCTAAACGGTTGACAGTGCCAGTATTATACTTAGAATATAATCTTCATTCTGAGAAATGTTAATGCTATGATAAACGAGGGGCATTAAAGAACACTTTCTTAATTTGATCTGACTAGCTGGCCACTGAATAAAAAGATCGCGTTAAGCCTTCTACTACTTTTTAAATTGAGGAGACTAGTCTATAGAAGCAGAATCAGATATCGAACAGGAAATTCCATGGTTCCATTGCCAGAATTTAACCAGTCACAATTGGTTACTTTTTCCTGATGATTGGCTTGGTTAAAACCAATTCTATTCAGCTGTCGCTCACTCGATTTTGCTGGAGAAATTCTAAAACTTATTTATGAAACTATTTTGCTTTAAGTTATTGAGTACCAAAAAAAAAAGAAACAAAAACAAAAATCAAACCTACAGTTAAGCATTTTCCTTACCCTGTGCGACTCTGATTCAGGGACGGAAGCATAACCGAAGCATGAAAGAAAGAAGAAAATCAATACCATTAAGATGAATATGACCCCTCCTCGCCAACATTCAGTGCTATAAACTAGTGTAAGTAATTGTGACTTCTCATAGATAAACTTCACTCTATTGATGATCTTCCTATGAAGTTTTAGAACAAATAGATTACAATCAACACTTGATGACACTAAAGAAAGCAAAGTCTCTTTGATAAAACAAACTTATTCACAATTCTTCTTTTAATATCTTGGACTCAGAGTACTCAGTGACGGATGATAAACCGAGTTCCCTTTCTTCTAGTGTAGAATTAAAATATTTCTCCCTCACCTCTTCAAAAGACTATGTGCCAACACCACTTGCAAGATAAAGGAAGGGTAAGGAATAGCAAAGTTTACACAAGTTCGATTGCACGTTATAAGCCCATGGCCACGACATGTTATCAATCGTGGGTTATAGGCATAACAGTTCTTTTGACATGTAGGTCAAAACAATAAAGCGAAAAATCTAGATGGACATACTGATGAACTAAACAGCTATGGAGAGAAAATAAACACTCGATGACGCTAACCTTCAGAGAAATTATATTTAGTTTCCAGTGACCGTAACGAAATCCTCTGAAAGAAAACGTTTGCATGAGGATACCAAATTTCACTTTGAAGCTAAACGGTTGACAGTGCCAGCATTATACTTAGGATATAATCTTCATTCTGAGAAAAGTTAATGCCACGATAAACGAGAGACATTAAAGAACACTTTCTAAATTTGATCTGACTAGCTGGCCACAGAATAAAGGCCTACTCTGGGACCTCAAGTCGCCATCACTTTAGGCGACTTTGTGCGATTTAAGGCTATAAGGCGACTTAAGCAAAATTGGCACCAAAAATAATGCGACTTTAGGCGATTTAAGGCGACTTAAGGTCTCAGAGTAGGCCTGAATAGGAAGATCACGTTAAGCCTTGTGCTACTTTTTGAATTGAGGAGACTAGGGCAGAATCGCAAAATGAACAGGAAATTCCATGGTTCCACTGCAGAATTTAACCAGTCACAATTGGTTACTTTTTCCTGATGATTGGCTTGGTTAAAACCAATTCTATTCAGCTGTCGCTCACTCGATTTTGCTGGAGAAATTCTAAAACTTATTTATGAAACTACTTTGCTTTAAGTTATTGAGTACCAAAAAAAAAAAGAAACAAAAACAAAAATCAAACCTACAGTTAAGCATTTTCCTTACCCTGGGCAACTCTGATTCAGGGACGGAAGCATAACCGAAGCATGAAAGAAAGAAGAAAATCAATACCATTAAGATGAATATGACCCCTCCTCGCCAACATTCAGTGCTATAAACTAGTGTAAGTAATTGTGACTTCTCATAGATAAACTTCACTCTATTGATGATCTTCCTATGAAGTTTTAGAACAAATGGATTATCAATCAATGTTTATAATTTTTGCGTCGAGGTTTCATAAACAACGCTTTTCATTAACGTTAGCCTTGAAGGGTGAAGGTCACTCTTTGAGACTGCGAACTAAGTTCTTCCATTTTGACGCTTAAAAGCGTGAAATCACTATTCTTCGACCTCGACTAATCGACAAGAGGCAGAGAGCGACGTCGTAAAAGCCAACAGTTCACAAAGTGTTTTGGTCACGGGCTGTTGAGAATGATGCGAGGTTTAAACAACTTAATATATAGACAATCAACACTTGATGACACTAAAGAAAGCAAAGTCTCTTTGATAAAACAAACTTATTCACAATTCTTCTTTTAATATCTTGGACTCAGAGTACTCAGTGACGGATGATAAACTGAGTTCCCTTTCTTCTAGTGTAGAATTAAAATATTTCTCCCTCACCTCTTCAAAAGACTATGTGCCAACACCACTTGCAAGGTAAAGGAAGGGTAAGGAATAGCAAAGTTTACACAAGTTCGATTGCAAGTTATAAGCCCATGGCCACGACATGTTCTCAATCGTGGGTTATAGGCATAACAGTTCTTTTGACATGTAGGTCAAAACAATAAAGCGCACATATCTAGATGGACATACGGATGGACTAAACGGCTAAGGAGAAGAAAATAGACACTTGATAACGCTAACCTTCACAGAAATTATATTTAGCTTCCAGTGACCGTAACGAAGTCCTCTGAAAGAAAACGTTTGCATAAGAATACCAAATTTCACTTTGAAGCTGAACGGTTGACAGTGCCAGCATTATACTTAGAATATGATCTTCATTCTGAGAAATGTTAATGCCACGATAAACGAGTGACATTAAAGAACACTTACTTATTTTGATCTGACTAGCTGGCCACTGAATAAGAAGATCACGTTAAGCCTTGTGCTACTTTTTGAATTGAGGAGACTAGAGCAGAATCGCAAAACGAACAGGAAATTCCATGGTTCCATTGCCAGAATTTAACCAGTCACAATTGGTTACTTTTTCCTGATGATTGGCTTGGTTAAAACCAATTCTATTCAGCTGTCGCTCACTCGATTTTGCTGGAGAAATTCTAAAACTTATTTATGAAACTACTTTGCTTTAAGTTATTGAGTACCAAAAAAAAAAAGAAACAAAAACAAAAATCAAACCTACAGTTAAGCATTTTCCTTACCCTGTGCGACTCTGATTCAGGGACGGAAGCATAACCGAAGCATGAAAGAAAGAAGAAAATCAATACCATTAAGATGAATATGACCCCTCCTCGCCAACATTCAGTGCTATAAACTAGTGTAAGTAATTGTGCCTTCTCATAGATAAACTTCACTCTATTGATGATCTTCCTATGAAGTTTTAGAACAAATAGATTATCAATCAATGTTTTTAATTTTTGCGTCGAGGTTTCATAAACAACGCTTTTCATTAACGTTAGCCTTGAAGGGTGAAGGTCACTCTTTGAGACTGCGAACTAAGTTCTTCCATTTTGACGCTTAAAAGCGTGAAACCACTATTCTTCGACCTCGACTAATCGACAAGAGGCAGAGAGCGACGTCGTAAAAGCCAACAGTTCACAAAGTGTTTTGGTCACGGGCTGTTGAGAATGATGCGAGGTTTAAACAACTTAATATATAGACAATCAACACTTGATGACACTAAAGAAAGCAAAGTCTCTTTGATAAAACAAACTTATTCACAATTCTTCTTTTAATATCTTGGACTCAGAGTACTCAGTGACGGATGATAAACTGAGTTCCCTTTCTTCTAGTGTAGAATTAAAATATTTCTCCCTCACCTCTTCAAAAGACTATGTGCCAACACCACTTGCAAGGTAAAGGAAGGGTAAGGAATAGCAAAGTTTACACAAGTTCGATTGCACGTTATAAGCCTATGGCCACGACATGTTCTCAATCGTGGGTTATAGGCATAACAGTTCTTTTGACATGTAGGTCAAAACAATAAAGCGCACATATCTAGATGGACATACGGATGGACTAAACGGCTAAGGAGAAGAAAATAGACACTTGATAACGCTAACCTTCACAGAAATTATATTTAGCTTCCAGTGACCGTAACGAAGTCCACTGAAAGAAAACGTTTGCATAAGAATACCAAATTTCACTTTGAAGCTGAACGGTTGACAGTGCCAGCATTATACTTAGAATATGATCTTCATTCTGAGAAATGTTAATGCCACGATAAACGAGAGACATTAAAGAACACTTTCTTAATTTGATCTGACTAGCTGGCCACTGAATAAAAAGATCACGTTAAGCCTTGTGCTACTTTTTGAATTGAAGAGACTAAAGCAGAATCGGAAAACGAACAGGAAATTCCATGGTTCCATTGCCAGAATTTAACCAGTCACAATTGGTTACTTTTCCTGATGATTGGCTTGGTTAAAACCAATTCTATTCAGCTGTCGCTCACTCGATTTTGCTGGAGAAATTCTAAAACTTATTTATGAAACTATTTTGCTTTAAGTTATTGAGTACCAAAAAAAAAAAAGAAACAAAAACAAAAATCAAACCTACAGTTAAGCATTTTCCTTACCCTGGGCAACTCTGATTCAGGGACGGAAGCATAACCGAAGGATGAAAGAAAGAAGAAAATCAATACCATTAAGATGAATATGACCCCTCCTCGCCAACATTCAGTGCTATAAACTAGTGTAAGTAATTGTGACTTCTCATAGATAAACTTCACTCTATTGATGATCTTCCTATGAAGTTTTAGAACAAATAGATTATCAATCAATGTTTTTAATTTTTGCGTCGAGGTTTCTTAAACAACGCTTTTCATTAACGTTATCCTTAAAGAGCCTTAGTCACTCTTTGAGATTGCGCATTACGTTCTTCCATTTTGGTACTTAAAAGCGTGAAATCAGTATTGTTTGGTCTAAAGAGCAACGTCGTAAGAGCCAACCGATCACGAGGTGTTTTGCTCACGCACTGTTGGGAATGATGTGAGGTTTAAACAACTTAATGTGTAGACACTATTTGCTCTGATCTTTTTCTGAGTCTCAATAGATTTTAGGGCTTTCCCTCTCGATAAAGACACAGTCTGAAGGTTATGTTCTGCCTGTCTAGGGCAAACATAAGAAATTGATTATATGGTAGCTCTCACGAGTTTTATCGGCAAATCGACAGAACACAAAAATATCAGCTTTCTAGGAAGGACAGGTTTATTCAAAGTAATCCTTAAAGACATTCAAAAGGTCAGGCTGAAAAGAACAAATTTTTTACAAGACGCAGGAGTTCGATGTTACCAAGAAGTTGAATGCCGGATGTGCAAGCGAAGACGTCTAATACACCGTTGTTTTGGTAACATATTTCAATGACACTCGCACCTTATTAAAAAACAACCAAGGAATTTTTTAGGCAATTGTTTCACAAAGTGTAAAATAGAAGTATTCGTAAAATATTCATTCCAAAACAACACCAAAGACTTTTCCTTAATGTACTTTTGTATGAGAGCTTTTGGAGGTGGCAAAATCCCAAGATCAAACGGATTTTTTGAAACTGGACGGCAAAAGTTACCAACGGCCTGTTGTCACTATCTCCTTCGTTTTAAATGCGCATGCGTGAATCGTGACTTAGCCGCTTTAAGAAATATCTCGAAGACAATAAGGTACCCGAACTGCAGTCTTCATTTTGAGTTTTGGACAAACGCCATTCAGTAACGCATGATAAGTTTCTATTTGCTTTTCATATAGAATTTAGTTCGCATTTCGCCTTCACCTCATCAGAAAAATTTTGCACCGATAAGACTCGAAGAAGAGTTAGGAAAATCACTGTCGTACAAGTTCAATCAGTGCACGGTGTGAGCCCATGGCCACGAAATGTCACTAACAGTAGTTTATGGGTATATCAGTACTTGTGACGATTAGGATGTTATCTAGTTGTATCAAGATCGATATATGGACAGCTGAGAAGGAAAAAAAAAGAAAAATAACCATTCGCTAACGCTTACCTTCAGAGGAAGAAGATTTAGACCTCCCTAGATCTAGGGCTGCAAGTGTGCGCCGTAATATTGGGCTACCCTGTAAAAAAAGTCTTAAATTACTATTTGGTTGTCGTATATCTTCCAGAGTTTCTCCGCACGCGTTTCAATTGTATTATCATGCCCCGACAATCTAAAAACAGCGGTCATGTTGGATTTTCAAGCCACGCGTTGAGGCCAAGGTGCAAGTTACTTCTTTACTTTTATGGCTCTTGCAGTAATTATTCCATATGTTTCTGTATATTTTCAGCTCTGTTTCGCTCCCTTTGTTGTGTATATATTATGTGTTATTTCGTACCTTCAGCTGACACCAGGTTGCATAAGCAATAAGAGTAATGCCGAATGTGTATTTGATTATTATGTACGTGCTGATAAACAGCACAAATTCTGATTGGTCGAAGGAGTTTTCTCACAAATGAGAAGTAATTGTGTGACCGATCACAGGCCGCAGGCGGTATTTTCCATCAGTGAAAACAATCGTATCGGTTTTCCTGCCTTTCGTGGCGCTGCAGCTCGTCAAAATGAATGAGAGTGAATTTTAGCAACGTTCGCTACTTTCTCAGAAAAATGTAAAAGTATTCAAAGCGTAACCTTTTTTTCCGTGGTATCTGAACAAAAGCAGGTAAGGATGTCTCGTACTTTGAATGGAATAACGAAAGAGAGGTTGGAGAAAACGTCATTTTTAAAAAGGAGCTGTTTCATGTGATCAGGAATTTAGTAGGTTACCACTAAACATGTTAAGACATAGAAAACTAATATTCTACAAATGTTTCTTATGGTCCTTGGTTGTCTCTAACTATATTATATACATGCTGAGATTCACTCCAAGGGAAATTGTCTCTTAAAATGATAAACAGCACAAATTCTGATCGGTCCAACAGTTTTTCTCACAAGTGAGAAGTACCGATCACAGGCTGCAGGCGATATTTTTCACCAGTGAAAACAATCTTATCGGTTTTCCTGCCTTTAGTGGCACTGCAGCACGCCAAAATGATTGAAAGTGAATTTTAGAAACGTTCGCTGCTTTCCAAGAAAAAACGCAAAAGTGTTCAAAGCATAACCAATTATTCGGTGGTACCTAAACAAAAGCAGATGAAATGTCTCGTACTTTGAATAAAGTAACAAAAGAGAGCTTGGAGAAAACCTCATTTAGAAAAAAGAGGTGTTTCATGTGATCAGGAACTTAGTAAGGTACCACTAAACAAGTTAAGAGAGAATGTCAGCATCCATCGCACAAATTCGAAATATTGTGGCAGGTCGCCCAAAATTTCATTTCACTCCTACTTTCATGTTTTGTAGCCCAATATGTCCTAATAACTGTGGTGTAGTTTTTTTGTGAAAATATATTTTAGTTTTTGAGAAATTATTTTTTTCGTTCGACCGCTCAAATACACAAATTTTCACCGTGAATATTACCTGAGTTGTGTGACCTCATGTAACGAACAACCTTGACCTCAGGTATTTCTGTCAACATAACCCTTTGTTTTATTATCTAAACTTGATCCCTTGTCATTACTGGAGCTGGCAAAGTAATATTTATTTTTTGGCAAATATTTTTGTCCGACATACTTTTCCTATGTCGAAAAGTAGCATCAAAACAAAGACAGTTTTAACAATGACCGATATGACAGAATCTATTGAGCTTCGAGCTTTTAAAAGACAAAAGGATGATTAAAAAGTCACTGAAAAAATTTCCTTGAGTATTTGTGTTGTTCTATCTTGAGACGAACTCAAAGTCCAGCAACATTTACTTGCTAGCGACTATGAAATATGCATGGTATGCCTACTTGTCGTCACCGTTTACTGCCATTAATCACTACAATTTGTTAAAAAATCTACCATAACACCCTAGGTTATGATTTTATTAGGTGTTTCGATTATTTTATAACGCCTGGGTATTACTTTTTGACAGGAGCCCAGGTTTTGCGTTGTGTTTTCCCCTCCTCCATTTACATCATAAGCTAATCACGAAATAATTCATACTGACATAAATGAATATTTACCCTTTATATAAATTTTTGTTTATGTTGAATTGAAAATATTAGAATATATGCCTTTTGTGGTAACCGATCGTTGTTTCAGTGGTAGCGAAGCAGTTACGTTAAAAGTGGGTTGTTGCATCAACACTTTTGAAATTTATAGTATTTCGACAGGAGAGCAAAGCGTGATGCTCTGGGAATAAAAACTTTTAGGAGCCTTTTAATTACATGATATCGGATGAGTTTTGTTCAAGAATGCCACATAATACCAGAGTAAAGTTTATCCGAAACGAGTCATTTCTGAATGGGTTTATAGGGGTTTCCACTCCAGAACGAAACATTCATTCTTGTACCTGTATAATATAAACGCGGTACGACTCTTATGTCTGTATGAATCCTCTTTAGGAGCGAGGGAAACATAGAAAAAGACAGAATAGGACATAAATAACTGTTTTTACAAGCTAAGTTATCTTGCATGTAAACGCGGTATGAAATTTATTTCGTTCCGGAACGAAACTCATTTCGGAATTATGTAAAAGGTATCTTAGGGACGGAACATTAGATTTTTGAGGTGGGGGGCGACTGAGGCAAATCACTTTTTTTTTTCACTGGGGGGCAAATCTTTGTTTTTAGGAGCTGACTGGGGTGGAGAAGGCGATCGGAAATGGTTAAGGATGCTTGTCGTAACTTTTAGGGGTAAAAAAAACCAGAGACCTAGCTGGTACGTTTTAGGGTGTTTTTCGCTCAATAAAATACCTGAAATAAGCATTACGATTTTAATGATATGACTTGAGCTGCAATGGCCGGACACCTCTTTAGGCACTCTACATCTACTATTGGAACCACAACTCTACTCAACATCTATGTATGGGGCAAATTGTAAAATCATCGATATCTGTTAGTGTCTCGAAGAAACCGGCAAGCGAAAAAATAAGATCAACTTCATTTTCTGGATCTGAAAACTTGCAACTCCGCGAGTGTCTTGAAATGTCTTTTTACAATTATGCAAGGGAACGACTTGAGATATGCAACTTCGGTCTTCTCGATAAGTAAACCCACAAGTTCCACCAGCGAACGATTTAAATGAACGGCAAATCTCTATGTTTGCATGTAAGATGAGACGCTTACACAACAGATAATTACCTAAATCAGTACGTAGCTTGTCAATCAAATTGACTTTTGTAACCATTCTGTGACTTCGACCGGCAAAGGAGTCATTGATGGATCTTCAGTTTTCTAAATGCAGTAATTCCTGAAAGGATTTTCTAGATATCATGCAAATAGGAAAAAAACCCATCCCTTGGTATTTCGGAGATTGATACATCTTTGAATTTATATGTGTCTCGCTTGTCATGCAACTGATATAATAAGATGGAGAAGATATAAAAACTGGAACTTAAATCTGGTTAGAATGTGGTAGAGCATAACGTGATCATCGAAACAGCTCATAAAATCATTAATAACCAAGGTAAGAGTGTTATGTTAGATTTTTACTGTTGTGGGAATTGCAACAACAACATCAACAAAAAATACAGAGACCAATCTCTCTCATTAATGTGGACAGCAAAATGGCTTCTGAGGCGTTAGCAAAACGATTAGAACATATTCTACCTGACTTGATTCGTTATAACCAAAATGCGTATTTGAAATTAAAGTTAGATCATTATTTAATACGGTCAGGAGTATCGATGATGGATTAAACAAAACAAAACGGGCAGTCTAATATGGCATAGGTTAAAATATGGACTGGACTATTTTTTGGACTCTTTTTAGACCTTATTTTTTTTAACCATTTTATCGGGGGGAAGCACACCATTAATACTAAGGGAGGGATGGGATGCAGTCTATCAGTATACTGAGGAAGGGCTGGGAGGCAATGTTATTACTCAGGGAGGGGTGAGAGACGAACTATGACTACGCAGGGAGAGGTGGGAGGTGGTTGTAATAGGAAACGCTACTGGTTAATGGAGCGTTTACTCGATCATACAAGTTATTTTAATCGGTTTTTCGACTGACCTTTTTAATGCCAAAATTTCTGCGCTGGGCCGAGAATTCGAGACTGTTTAAAATTGTTCTGTCCAGCTGGACAATGAGAGTCAAGTCCAAGTCAGAACTTGTGATATTTTGAACTTTGAGGGAACTTTGGAAACGAGAGCAGAATCGGAATTCGAAACAAGAAATTCCATGGCTCCATGGCCAGGATGTACCCAGGACTTACTATTTCTTTACGGTTGGCTTAGTTAAAACCACTTCTATTCAGCTATCGCTCAATCGATTTCGCGAGAGAAATACTGAAAGTTACGAATAAATTTAATTTGCTTTACATTATTGAGTTCCAAAAAGCAAACAAACAAACTAGCAAAAACCAAACCCACAGTCAAGCGTTTTCCTTACCTTGGGTATCAATGGTGGTAGGATCCACTCATCATAGTCTGGAAGAAAGAAAAAATCAAAATGCAATATCATTAAAATTGTAAGATACCTCCTCGCCAACATTCACTGAGTGCTATCAACTAGTGTAAGTAATTATGACTCCTCGTAGAAAAAATCAGCCCACTGATAATCTTGGTATGAAGTCTTAGACCAAATGAGTTATCAATCAATGTCTTTTTATTTTTTACGTTGAGGTTTCTTAAACAAAACTTTTCATTAACGTTATCCTTAAAGTGCCATAGTCACTATCTGAGATTGCGCATTGAGTTCTTCCATTTTAACACTTATAAGGGTGAAATCATTATTGTTCGGCCTAAAATAACAAGAGGCAGAGAGCGATGTCGTAAGAGCCAACCGATCACAAAGTGTTTTTCTTATGTGCTGTTGAGAATGATGCGAGGTTTAAACAACTTAATATGCAGACAATATCTGCTCTGATCTTTTTCTGATCTTTTTTTGATAGTCTGGGGGTTATGTTCTGCCTGTCGAGCAAGCGTAAAAAATTGATTATAAGCCAGCTCTCACGAGCTTTATCGGAAAATCGACAGAACACAAAAATATCAGCTTTCTAGGAAGGATAGGTTTATTCAAAGTAATCTTTAAAAGAGGCATTCAAAAGGTCAGACTGAAAAGAACAAATTTTCTACAAGACGCAGGAGTTCGATGCCAGCAAGACGTTGAATCCCGCGTGTGCAAGCGAAGAAGTCCAATACACCGTTGTCAAGGTGATATATTTCAATGACACTCGCGTCTTGTTAAAAACGACCAAGGAATTTTTGAAGCAATTGTTTCACGAAATATAAAATAGAAGTATTAGTAAAATATTAATTCCAAAACCAAATACGTATCCCAAACACCACGCAGTAACGCATGATAAGTTTCTATTTGTTTTTCATGTAGAATTTAGCTCACATTTCACCTTCACCTCATCAAAAAATTTAGCGCTGACAAGACTCGAAGAAGAGTTAGAAAAATCACTGTCGTGCATATTCAATCTGAGAGTACGGTATGAGCCCATGGCCACGAAATGTCATCAACAGTAGGTTAAGGGTACATCAGTACTTGTGACGAGTAGGATGTTATCTTCTTGTATTAACATTGATATATGAAGGACAAAAGTAAAATAACTATTCGCTGACGCTTACCCCTACAAGTAGTACGGTAGGGCTCCAACTTCGAATTCCACCACCCCCATGAGTTTACAGCCCTAACTTCGTCGCGTTCAAAGTCTTTTTGGACACCCTGTGGAAAAGCCTAAGTCTAAAATTACCATTTGGTCGTCGTATATCTTCCAAAGAGGCTATTCCAGAGTTTCTGTGCATGCGTTTCAATTTTATTATCACGCTCCGACAACCTAAAAAACAGCCGGTATGTTGGATTTTCAAGCCACGCGTTGAGGCTGAGGTGCAAGTTACTTCTTTACTTTCATGGCTTTTGCAATTATTATTCCATGTATTTTTTTAATGCGCCGCTTAGTATATTTCCAGCTTAGTATATTTAGTATAGTATATACTAATATATATATATATACTCAGTATATTTCCACTTACTCTTTCTTTATTGTGTGTTATTTCGTACCTTCGCATGTTGTTTACTCCAGGTTGCACAAGCAATAAGAGCAATGCCAAATGTGTTTGAAAAATACGACACATTCGATCATTATATACATGCTGAGACTCACTCCAAGGGAAATTGTCTCCTAAAATAATAAACAGCACAAATTCTGATGGGTCGAGCAGTTTTTCACACAAGTGGGAAGTAATTGTCTGACCAATCATAGGCCGAAGGCGAAATTTTTCACCAGTGAAAACAATCGTATCGGTTTTCCTGCCTTTAGTGGCGCTGCAGCTCGCCAAAATGAATGAAATTGAATTTTAGCAACGTTCGCTGCTTTCCCAAAAAAAATTGTAAAGATATTCAAAGTATAACCCAATTATCCTGTGGTATCTGAACAAAAGCAGGTGAAAATGTCTCGTACTTTGAATAAAGTAACGAAAGAGAGCTTGAAGAAAACGTTATTTAAAAAAAGAGCTGTTCCATGTGATCAGGAACTTAGTAAGGTACCACTAAACAAGTTAAAACGTCGGTCACCGAAAAACAGAAAGCTGATATTTTGCGAATGTTTCCCATGCTCTTTCGTTGTCTTTAACTGATGAAACACATGGCCTGATTTAACTATATTCTCTATCGATATTTAAAACAACATGCCATTGGAGCCTCAGGATGCTCGAATTTTATGTCTGGGCCCCAAAATAAGTCGGAAAATAAACAGTTTAGTGCGTGCCGTTCATCAGCTTACTCTTGTGGGAATTGCAACAGCAACAACAAAACAATACAGAGACCAATCCCTCTTACTACTATGGACACCAAAATAGCTTCTAAGCCGTTAGCCAAACAACTAGAGCATATTCTACCTAACTTGATTCATTATAACCAAAGTACGTATGTGAAAGTTAGATCAATATTTGATATTTTTAGGAGTATCGATGATGTATTAGAATACACTAAACAAAGTGGGCAGTCTATTATGGAATAGGGTAAAATATAGACTGGACTATTTTTTGGACCATTTTGGGACCATTTTTTGGACCATTTTATCAAGGGGGAAGCACACCATTCGTACTCAGGGAGGGGTGGGATGCAGTCTATCAGTACTGAGAGAGGGCTGGGAGGCACAGTGATATTACTCAAGGAGGGGTGAGAGACGGACTATGACTACGCAGGATGGGGTGGGAGGTGGTTGTAACAGTAAACGCTACTGGTCAATGGAGCTTTTATTCGATCATACATATTATTTTAATCGACTTCTCGACTGACTTTTTTTAACCAAAATTTTTGCGCTGGGCGGCGGCGTTTCTTCCATTTTTTTGTCATGCTTATGCAAAACTGCCACCTAAACACTGGATTTTAATCGTTATTGAATATATCGCGTCAACGATTCTCCACTGTTGGGTTATGCGCCTGGCTTTTGAGCAGAATTGTGCACCATCAGTTGCTTCACGTTTCCTTTTGTGTATACAGTATATAATTACTAAATTTTTCTATCTTCCTTTTGTCATTGACCTTAGCAGACGAGATCACGGAATTTTCGGTACTTAGCCCTTAACTTAGCAGCATAGAATTCCTATACAACATTTCATTAACAAGGCAATCAAATCAATCAATCGCGAAATGTAACGGCAAATTTGATTGCCTTGTTAATGAAATGTTGTATATTCGCATGCGTAAGCCAACACTGAACGTGCAAACGGATTCCATCCGCGCCAAGGTGTTTGTTTAAGCCGTTCATTCTAATTTATGCTATTCTTGTA